>NC_091166.1:7321319-7526319 GCF_040958095.1 Procambarus clarkii
ACATCAGGGAGTGAAGACTAACATTATTGGGCAGGAATAGTACCATCACTACATCAGGAAGTGAAAACAGAATCGTGTATGGGAATAGCACTACTTAAGGAAGGTAAGATTGCCACTTAATGAAGGCAAGGCTACCACTTAATGAAGGCAAGACTATCACTTAAGGAAGGTAAGACTACCACTTAAGGAAGGCAAGGCTACCACTTAAGGTAGGTAAGACTACCACTTAAGGAAGATTAAGACTACCACTTAAGAAGGCAAGGATACAACTTAAGGAAGGCAAGGATACAACTTAAGGAAGGCAAGGATGCCACTTAAGCAAGGGAAGGATACCACTTAAGGAAGGTAAGGCTATAACTTTAGGAAGAAAAGTGTACCATTTTGGAAAGCACAGCCACAACTTACAGAACGCAAAGCTACCGCTTAAGGAAGGAAAGACTGGCATATCATAAGAACATAAGAACAAAGGAAACTGCAGAAGGCCTGTTGGCCCATACGAGGCAGCTCCTACTTATAACCACCCAATCCCACTCATATACATGTCCAACCCATGCTTGAAACAATCGAGGGACCCCACCTCCACAATGTTACACGGCAACTGGTTCCACAAATCAACAACCCTGTTACTGAACCAGTATTTACCCAAGTCTTTCCTAAATCTAAACTTATCCAATTTATACCCATTGTTTCGTGTTCTGTCTTGTGTTGATACTTTTAAAACCCTATTAATATCCCCTTTGTTATGTCCATTCACCCACTTGTAAACCTCTATCATGTCACCCCTAACTCTTCGCCATTCCAGTGAATGCAACTTAAGCTTTGTTAATCTTTCTTCATATGAAAGATTTCTAATTTGGGGAATTAACTTAGTCATCCTACGCTGGACACGTTCAAGTGAATTTATATCCATTCTATAATATGGCGACCAAAACTGAACTGCATAATCTAAATGGGGCCTAACAAGAGCAAGATATAGCTTGAGAACCACACCAGGTGTCTTGTTACTAACGCTGCGATTAATAAATCCAAGTGTCCGATTTGCCTTATTACGAACATTTATGCATTGATCCTTTTGTTTTAAATTCTTGCTAATCATAACTCCCAGATCCCTTTCGCAATTCGACCTCGCAATCGCAACACCATCTAGCTCCTATCTTGTAACCCTATCATCATTACCTAACCTCAGAATTTTACATTTATCAGCATTAAACTGCATCTGCCAGTCTTCGACCATTTCAAAACCCTATCTAGATCAACTTGAAGTGATAGTGAGTCCTCCTCCGAATTAATTTCCCTACCGATTTTCGTATCATCGGCAAATTTGCAAATGTTGCTACTCAAACCTGAATCTAAATCATTTATATATATTATAAACAACAGAGGTCCCAGGACATAGCCCTGAGGCACCCCACTTACAACATTTTTCCACTCTGACTTGACTCCATTTATACTAACTCTCTGTTTCCTTTGGTATAGCCATGCCCTAATCCAGCTTAATATAGCCCCCCCAATACCATGAGACTCTAACTTTTTAATCAGTCTTTCATGTGGCACTGTATCAAAAGCTTTGCTAAAGTCAAGGTACACAACATCGCAATCCTTACCACTATCAACTGCCTCAACAATGCTAGAATAAAAAGATAACAAATTTGTTAAACATGAACGGACATTTATAAAACCATGTTGCGACTCAATTATTAATTTATGTTTTTCAAGATGAAGACGAATTTTATTTGCTATTATAGATTCGAGTAACTTTCCCACAATAGACGTTAGGCTAATTGGTCGATAGTTAGACGCAAGTGATCTCCTTTCTTAAAAACTGGTATCACATCAGCAACTTTCCAAAACTCTGGCACTCTGCCTGACTCTATTGATTTATTAAATATGGTTGACAGTGGGTCACAAAGCTCCTCTTTGCGTTCTTTAAGCACCCTGGCAAACACTTCATCCGGCCCTGGGGATTTGTTTGGTTTGAGTTTTACTATTTGTTTAAGAACATCCTCCCTGGTAACTGTTAAACTCGTCAACCTGTCCTCGTCCACACCCACATAGACTTGTTCGGCTGAAGGCATATTGTTAAGTTCCTCTTTAGTAAATACAGATACAAAATATTTATTAAAAATACTACTCATCTCTTCATCACTATCTGTTATTTGACCTGTCTTAGTTTTTAATGGACCTATCCTTTCCCTAGTCTTAGTACGATATAACTGAAAAAACCCTTTAGGATTTGTCTTTGCTTGCCCTGCTATGCGAACTTCATAGTTTCTTTTTGCTTTCCTTATCTCTTTTTTAACATTTCTAACCAGTTGTACGAATTCCTATTCTAAAGTGACCTCCCCATTTTTAATCCTTTTGTACCAAGCTCTCTTTTTACCTATAAGGTTCTTCAAATTCTTTGTTATCCACTTTGGGTCATTGGTATTCGATCTATTCAATTTGTATGGTATACTACGTTTCTGTGCTTTGTTTAGAATATTCTTAAATAAGTTATATATTAAACTGAAAACTCACACCCCAGAAGTGACTCGAACCCATACTCCCAGGAGCAACGCAACTGGTATGTACAAGACGCCTTAATCCACTTGACCATCACGACCGGACATAATGAGGTGATAGCCGAAGCTATTTGAACCACCTCACCGCCGGCACTCGGATGGTAATCTTGGGCATAGCATTTTACCAAATCACCTCATTCTTTGGGGCACACGTGAGGAACACAAATGCGAACAAGCCTGAATGGTCCCCAGGACAATATGCAACTGAAAACTCACACCCCAGAAGTGACTCGAACCCATACTCCCAGGAGCAACGCAACTGGTATGTACAAGACGCCTTAATCCACTTGACCATCACGACTGGACATAATGAGGTGATAGCCGAAGCTATTTGAACCACCTCACCGCCGGCACTTGCAAGTTATATATTGAATCCACATCGAAATCCCCATTTACTTCACCTATCGCTGGGTTCATGTCTCGCTCCAAGACCGGCCCCCACCCCATACCCAAGACTTTCCAATCAGTTTGACCCAAAAAATTTCTAAGGCTATTAAAATCAGCTTTTCGAAAATCTGGCACTTTAACAGAATTTTCTCCTACAGGTCTATTCCATTCTATGCTAAATCTGATTTCTTTGTGGTCACTGTTACCTAGCTCACTCCCTATTTCGATGTCATTAATTTGTGTTTCCCTGTTAGTTAACACTAAATCTAAAATATTATTTTCCCGTGTTGGTTCTTAATGTGTTGCGTAAAAAAGCAATCGTCAATTAATTCTAGAAAATCTTCTGCTTCACTATTCCCTGTTTTGTTCAACCAGTTTATTCCACTAAAATTAAAGTCACCCATGACGTAAATACTGTTAGATCTAGATGCCCTAGATATTTCATCCCATAGATGCTTTGCTTCCATTCTGTCTAAATTTGGTGGCCTATATATAACTCCTATTATAATATTATTTGCTTTTCGTATAATTCTATCCAAATAGTTTCTGTGTGTGGCTCAGTTTTGATTCCCTCTTTGAGACTACATTTCAAATTGTCCCTAACATATATGGCTACTCCCCCTCCTCGTCTAATATATCTATCTGTGTGAAATAGTTTAAATCCATTTATTTGATATTCAGCTAATAGTTCTCTATTTTCTACATTCATAATCGTTTCGGTAAGTGCAATAATATCTATTTTTTCTGTGCAGACAAGAGCATTTAATTCGTTAATTTTATTTCTTAGACTTCTACTGTTAGTGTAATATACCCTAAGTGAATTGTTATTTTGAGGCCCTTCTCTTTCCCTGATCATTTTGCCAATTCCTTTCTCCCACAAACACGTACTTTTATTATCTCCTTCCTCCAAATCAATTCCCATTCCTCTATCAGCTAACAGTTTAAACCCAAACAAACACCTCTAACCACTTCTTCCAACGTGTTCGCAACAGCAACAACCCCAGCTCTCGATAGATGCACCCCATCACGAGCATACATTCCATTTCTTCCATAGAAGTGTTCCCAGTTGTCTATGAAAGATATTGCATTTGATTTGCAATATCTTTCCAGCCGGCAATTGACACAAAGTGCCCTCGATATCCACTCATTTCCTACTCCCTTTCTTGGAAGAATGCCACATATGATCGGGATTCCTCCCTTGCTCCTAACTAATTCAATGGCTGTCCTGAATCTCTGTATTAGTTCCTCACTCCTAACTTGTCCAACATCATTACCCCCTGCACTAATACAAATAATGGGTTTGTTTCCATTTCCTGTCATGAATGATATTATGACATTCATGTTTCCAACAATATCACCAATTCCAGCTCCCGGATAGCAAACCCTTAATCTGTTCCTCCTATCTCTGGCACAAAACGTTCTATCTAAATACCTCACCTGGGAATCTCCCACAACCAAAATTCGCTTCGATTCTCCCTTTTCCTTTCGAGCAGTTTGAGGGACCTGTGCTTCAATGTTCCTCGTTACTTTGTCACCTCGTTGAACAACAGGTTCAACATAGCACTCGTCCTCTAATACGTCAAATGTGTTAAAAGTCCTTAGGTGTAGGCTATTAGTTGTCGGTTTTGCCAAGGTCTTCTTAAGACCCCTGTCTTTCACAACTTGCCAAGACGAGGACTTCTTAATACTGGTCTCGTCAGTCCTTCTTAATGAGGTCCCGTCAACACTGGCCTCCTCCTTCGTTTCCTCCCGAAGTCGTAGACGTCGTACCTCCTCCCGCAGGGAATCCATCTCTGCTCTCAGAGCTCCAACCAGACTCACCAAATCTTTTACTAATCCTTCCATTATTGCAATAATAATGTTATTAGAATCGGAAGCTCCAGCTAACACAACCTCTCACTGTGACTGCACCTGACTGTATCAGGAAGGAGTCGCGTCCACTTAAGGAAAGAAGGAAGGACTGAAGTGGTACAACTCGTACAACTGGTTAGAAATGTTAAAAAAGAGATAGGGAAAGCAAAAAGAAACTATGAAGTTCGCATAGCAAGGCAAGCAAAAACAAATCCTAAAGGATTTTTTTCAGTTATATCGTACTAAGACTAGGGAAAGGATAGGTCCATTAAAAACTGAGATCGGTGAAATAACAGATAGTGATGAAGAGATGAGTACTATTTTTAATAAATATTTTGTATCTGTATTTACTAAAGAGGAACTTAACAATGTGCCTTCAGCCGAACAAGTCTATGTGGGTGGGGACGTGGACAGGTTGACGAATTTAGCAGTTACCAGGGAGGATGTTCTTAAACAAATAGTAAAACTCAAACCAAACAAATCCCCAGGGCAGGATGAAGTGTTTGCCAGGGTGCTTAAAGAATGCAAAGAGGAGCTTTGTGACCCACTGTCAACATATTTAATAAATCAATAGAGTCAGGCAGAGTGCCAGAGTTTTGAAAAGTTGCTAATGTGATACCAGTTTTTAAGAAAGGAGATAGATCACTTGCGTCTAACTATCGACCAATTAGCCTAACGTCTATTGTGGGAAATTACTCGAATCTATAATAGCAAATAAAATTCGCCTTCATCTTGAAAAACATAAATTAATAATTGAGTTGCGACATGGTTTTATAAGTGGCCGTTCACGTTTAACAAATTTGTTATCTTTTTATTCTAGCATTGTTGAGGCAGTTGATAGTGGTAAGGATTGCGATGTTGTGTACCTTGACTTTAGCAAAGCTTTTGATACAGTGTCACATGAAAGACTGATTAAAAAGATAGTCTTATGGTATTGGGGGTGCTATATTAAGCTGGATTTGGGCATGGCTATACCAAAGGGAACAGAGAGTTAGTATAAATGGAGTCAAGTCAGAGTGGGAAAATGTTGTAAGTGGGGTGCCTCAGGGCTCTGTCCTGGGATCTCTGTTGTTTATAATATATATAAATGATTTAGATTCAGGTTTGAGTAGCAACATTTGCAAATTTGCCGATGATACGAAAATCGGTAAGGAAATTAATTCGGAGGAGGACTCACTATCACTTCAAGTTGATCTAGATAGGGTTTTGAAATGGTCGAAGGATTGGCAGATGCAGTTTAATGCTGATAAATGTAAAGTTCTGAGGTTAGGTAATGATGATAGGGTTACAAGATACGAGCTAGATGTTGAGATTGCGAAGTCGAATTGCGAAAGGGATCTGGGAGTTATGATTAGTAAAAATTTAAAACAGAGGGATCAATGCATGAATGTTCGTAATAAGGCAAATCGGACGCTTGGATTTATAAATTGCAGCGTTAGTAAGAAGACACCTGGTGTGGTTCTCAAGCCATATCTTGCTCTAGTTAGGCTCCATTTAGATTATGCAGTTCAGTTTTGGTCGCCATATTATAGAATGGATATAAATTCACTTGAACGTGTCCAGCGTAGGATGACTAAGTTAATTCCCCAAATTAGAAATCTTTCATATGAAGAAAGATTAACAGAGCTTAAGTTGCATTCACTGGAAAGGCGAAGAGTTAGGGGTGACATGATAGATGTTTACAAGTGGATGAATGGACATAACAGGGGGGATATTAATAGGGTTTTAAAAATATCAACACAAGACAGAACACAAAACAATGGGTATAAATTGGATAAGTTTAGATTTAGGAAAGACTTGGGTAAATACTGGTTCAGTAACAGGGTTGTTGATTTGTGGAACCAATTGCCACGGAACATTGTGGAGGTGGGGTCCCTCGATTGTTTCAAGCATGGGTTGGACATGTATATGAGTGGGATTGGGTGGTAATAAATAGGAGCTGCCTATATGGGCCAATAGGCCTTCTGCAGTTGCCTTTGTTCTTAAGTAATTACCGCGTAACGTGGTGGAGGTGGGGTCCCTCGATTGTTTCAAGCGCGGGTTGGACATGTATATGTCCATAATATTCATATTATGAATAACAAATGCCAGGACTGAGTCTTGAGGCACCCCACTTACAACATTTTCCCACTCTGACTTAACCCCATATACACTAACTCTTTGTTTCCTTTGGTATAGCCATGCCCTAATCTAACTTAATATAGTACTCCCAATGCCATGAGCCTCTAACTTTTTAATCAGTCTTTCCATGAGGCGCTGAGTCAAATGTACTCAATATCACATACCTTACCACTATAAACTCCCTCAATTATGCTGGAATAAAATTATAGCAAATTTATTTAACATGAACGGCCGTTTGTAAAACCATGAACGGCAATTTGTAAAACCATGAACGGCAATTTGTAAAACCATGACCAATGGTCATGGGCTGGATTGATTGGCGACACCACAGACCCCCATCCTCAATATCAGCTATTGATACAAACAATGGCTCCAGAGAGCCTCACCATAACCCGTGCTACTGTTCCAAGTAGCTGAATCTAAAACACCAACAACATGTGAATGATTGATTGATTGATATAAATAGGAGCCACGTATGGGCCAATAGGCCTTTTGTAGTTTCCCCGATTCTTATGTTATGATTATGCTTTTTATGAGCTTATGCCTTTGAATTATGATTTTTATGGTCAAACCCCCTTTTCAGACTTCACACGGTTGTCACTTCTGGATCAAATCCTATTTCAATAGGGGCACTGGGGTCACTTATGATTGAATGACTCGCTATGCAATCACAATTCATAATGCGAAGTTGCATGAGACAAATTGCAAATTTCTTGCCTTTAACATCAAATAGAAGACATTTTTTTCATATGGATAAAATCTATCCACATCAATGAACCGTATTTAGCTAGTTTTGTTCACATACTTGCAAAGTTATTGGTTTCAAAAATAAGATAATACAACGTTTTTATTATTTTTAATATATTTTCTTAATTCCTTAATCCAGTTAATGTCTATAACATTAACGAATCTCATTTTGTTTTTGGTTTTAATCACACAACTGAACATATATTTAGCCTTTATTACGCATAATGAAAACAGTAACACAGTAAAAATTTACTTAAAATATATAGAGCATCAATTATTAGACACAGTAATAATTATGTGGAATAATTATTATTCCAATTTAGAATAACCAAATTGCAAAAGCAGTTTCTGTAGTTCACAATCGCTCTTGTCGACGCCAATGCTGTCCATATAGTCCATGCTATCGTCATGAACTCTGTTGATGCCACCGTTCTCTGTCTTCATCTCAAACCTGTTACTGTTCTCTGTCTTCATCTCAAACCTGTTCTCGCCTTCTACGTCACTATAGAAACTGTTATCTTCAATGGAGGCGTTTCTCCATGTAACAATATCAGCCTGTAGTTCGGGCAGGCGACTGTAGGAACCGTGGTCCAGAGGGCAACGCGTGAAGGGATCAGTGGGGGACGTCAGCAGCAGGTGGACCAGCGTCGACGCGTTCACCACCATCTTGGACGAATGCAAGAGCACCGGCGCCTCCATGACAGCCTGCGTCAGGCTGTCGAGGAATTTCTCCGGACAGTCTTCAGTCGACTCATCATTCCACATTTTCTCATATGTTGGGAAGTAATGGAAACTGAATCCAGACTTTTCTACCTCCTTGTTAAGCGAAGACAGGTGCTGAGCGTGATTAAGGCGCAGCACTCGACAAATAGATGTTGATTTCTCTGTATTTGATAATAATTTGTAAAGGTGGTCCAGAAGAGGCAAAACTCCAAAGAGTCTGCAACCAACTTCGTCTTGTAACGAGGAGCTGATTGCAACTAAACAGGATGTTACAGTTACAAGGGAAGCTGCAGCGACCTCAGCCATCCCAGGAACTTCAGAAACAATCATTGTGTGTGGTGTAACCATCATCTGCTCAAATATAAAACAAATGTCAATGAACGACAATATAGTATGAAAAGTATCTAAATTACCTAAAGGATAGTACACACGTATTGTTTCTGCGAGTTGTCCCAGCAGTTGCAATATATGGCTGAAAAAGGCTGCTTCTGGTCCAACCCTGAGACTCGCCAACTGGTGCACGGCTTCGGCAGCAACACAATGTAGGTGACCGTATTTATTAAGGCTCCGCAACACCTCGATGAAGTGGTAGGCAAGGTTCGTCTTTAAATCTCGGGGGTCGAGGTGATGAAGCTTCAGGTATACGCTCGTGACCACTAATCCTTCAACAACTTGCATCCCGGAGTTGACCTCCTGCAGGTACATGTCTGGACACATGGAAATGAATCTAATCATTTCTAGACGCAGATATGGGTTGGGACACATTTTTTGATCAGTGAACATCCTGAGAACCCATTGTTTCAAGAGGTTAGAAGCTAATAATCCTAGATCCTTGCTGTTTTCCATCCGCCAGTGAGTGACAAGCTCGATCATTGTCCAGGGACGCTCTCCCATCTTCCCGTCACCTTGACCGACTTCCTTCCCATACATGAGGACAGTGTCAGCGCCCAAAATATTTCAAGGCGAGCCTTGTTGGCAAAAGTATTTGTTTGGTCTGCATTAATATCAAGTTCGTGCACGTTTTTTTCCATCGTTTCAAAAAGATGATCGACGGAGATCTGGATGGGGTCGATCTTCGACACGGCTATGAGGAATGACTGAAGTCTAGGGATGGTAACGTCGTTGGCGCTCATTGTAAAGCCAAGGTAAATTTTTCACAAGAATAAAGTAAAGATACCTTTATGGTCAGGTCTGACGTATAATCCCCAATTATTTTAGAACGTCTTATATATAATTCGGAGTGTGGGAACTGAGGTGCGATTAAATGAGTGTGGTGTAGAAGGCTTCATAAACATAAGAACATAAGAATAAATGTAACTACAGAAGGCCTTTTGCCCATACGAGGCAGCTCCTATTTATAACCACCCAATCCCACTCATATATATATATATATATATATATATACCATGAACACCCAAATCACGGAACTATTTACTCTACCTACCATGAGAGTAAGGACAAGACAAGAACATATCGATGCCAACACAGAAGACAATGTCCAACATAACAGGCCAATTACACTGGATTAATCTTAGTGTTTAGATAGGAGATGCCTCGTATGGGCCAATAAGCCTTCTGCAGCCCCTATGTTTATCCCTTATGTATCCCCCCATGTTTTCACCTTCATTGTATTATCACCTGACCTAATGCGGGTATAAAATCAACTAGTATTGTAAGATCTGTTCACTTGAGAATGAACCATGGAGGTTCGAAACGTCGTGCAAATTATACAAATAAGTGTAATACACTCTATAGTAAATCACTTCTTTTCTTCACCTTAAAAGTACGAAAATGAGTTTTGGAGAACTCCTATTCCAATTAAGCCCTGATGCTAAGAAAATAGTTAGAGGGATAGAAGCCCTAAACCAGAAAATAATAAATACAGAATATGCGGTCATATTCAATGAAACATGTTTGAAAGAAAACCTGCTGCCAGTATACACCAATATATATATATATATGCGAACAAGCCTGAATGGTCCCCAGGACAATATGCAACTGAAAACTCACACCCCAGAAGTGACTCGAACCCATACTCCCAGAAGCAACGCAACTGGTATGTACAAGACGCCTTAATCCACTTGACCATCACGACCGGACAAAATGAGGTGATAGCCGAGGCTATTTGAACCACCCCACCGCCGGCACTCTGATAGTAATCTTGGGCATAGCATTTTACCAAATCACCTCATTCTTTGGGGCACACGTGAGGAACACAAATGCGAACAAGCCTGAATGGTCCCCAGGACAATATGCAACTGAAAACTCACACCCCAGAAGTGACTCGAACCCATACTCCCAGAAGCAACGCAACTGGTATGTACAAGACGCCTTAATCCACTTGACCATCACGACCGGACAAAATGAGGTGATAGCCGAGGCTATTTGAACCACCCCACCGCCGGCACTCGGATAGTAATCTTGGGCATAGCATTTTACCAAATCACCTCATTCTTTGGGGCACACGTGAGGAACACAAATGCGAACAAGCCTCAATGGTCCCCAGGACAATATGCAACTGAAAACTCACACCCCAGAAGTGACTCGAACCCATACTCCCAGAAGCAACGCAACTGGTATGTACAAGACGCCTTAATCCACTTGACCATCACGACCGGACAAAATGAGGTGATAGCCGAGGCTATTGAACCACCCCACCGCCGGCACTCGGATAGTAATCTCGGGCATAGCATTTTACCAAATCACCTCATTCTTTGGGGCACACGTGAGGAACACAAATGCGAACAAGCCTGAATGGTCCCCCAGGACAATATGCAACTGAAAACTCACACCCCAGAAGTGACTCGAACCCATACTCCCAGAAGCAACGCAACTGGTATGTACAAGACGCCTTAATCCACTTGACCATCACGACCGGACAAAATGAGGTGATAGCCGAGGCTATTTGAACCACCCCACCGCCGGCACTCGGATAGTAATCTTGGGCATAGCATTTTACCAAATCACCTCATTCTTAGGGGCACACGTGAGGAACACAAATGCGAACAAGCCTGAATGGTCCCCAGGACAATATGCAACTGAAAACTCACACCCCAGAAGTGACTCGAACCCATACTCCCAGAAGCAACGCAACTGGTATGTACAAGACGCCTTAATCCACTTGACCATCACGACCGGACAAAATGAGGTGATAGCCGAGGCTATTTGAACCACCCCACCGCCGGCACTCGGATAGTAATCTTGGGCATAGCATTTTACCAAATCACCTCATTCTTAGGGGCACACGTGAGGAACACAAATGCGAACAAGCCTGAATGGTCCCCAGGACAATATGCAACTGAAAACTCACACCCCAGAAGTGACTCGAACCCATACTCCCAGAAGCAACGCAACTGGTATGTACAAGACGCCTTAATCCACTTGACCATCACGACCGGACAAAATGAGGTGATAGCCGAGGCTATTTGAACCACCCCACCGCCGAATTAAAAGCAAAGGTCAACAAACTGATCGAAACTGTGAACGCCAAGAAATCCGGACTCCACCTGCCAAAGATCATTGGGGAATATAAACCTGGATATGCGTATGGAAATGTCAAGACGCACAAGCCTGGAAACCCACTTCGGCCAATCATTAGCCAGATACCCACACCCACGTACAGACTGGCGAAGCGACTCAACGGCCTGCTGACTCCTTATGTTCCTTGCGCCTTCAGCCTGAAGTCTCCAAAGGAATTTGTGGACTTACTGCGGGGCACACGGGCCACAGGGATAAGAGCCTCGTTGGACGTAGAATCGCTGTTTACCAACGTACCTGTGGACGAGACAATCGGAATGATAGCCGACAGAGTGTATCGTGATCCAGCCTGTACTCCCCTGTTACTGGTTCAGTAACAGGGTTGTAGATTTGTGGAACCAATTGCCGCGTAACGTGGTGGAGGTGGGGTCCCTCGATTGTTTCAAGCGCGGGTTTGACAAGTATATGAGTGGGATTGGGTGGTTATAGAATAGGAGCTGCCTCGTATGGGCCAATAGGCCTTCTGCAGTTACCTTTGTTCTTATGTTCTTATGTTCTATTTCGATGTCATTAATTTGCGTTTCCCTGTTAGTTAACACTAAATCTAAAATATTATTTTCCCGTGTTGGTTCCTTAATGTGTTGCGTAAGAAAGCAATCGTCAATTAATTCTAGAAAATCTTCTGCTTCACTATTCCCTGTTTTGTTCAACCAGTTTATTCCGCTAAAATTAAAGTCACCCATGACATAAATACTGTTAGATCTAGATGCTCTAGATATTTCATCCCATAGATGCTTTGCTTCCATTCTGTCTAAATTTGGTGGCCTATATATTACTCCTATTATAATATTATTAGCTTTTTCGTTTAATTCAATCCAAATAGTTTCTGTGTGTGGCTCTGTTTTGATTCCCTCTTTGAGACTACATTTCAAATTGTCCCTAACATATATGGCTACTCCACCTCCTCGTCTAATATATCTATCTGTGTGAAATAGTTTAAATCCATATATTTGATATTCAGCTAATAGTTCTCTATTTTCTACATTCATCCACGTTTCGGTAAGTGCAATAATATCTATTTTTTCTGTGCAGACAAGAGCATTTAATTCGTTAATTTTATTTCTTAGACTTCTACTGTTAGTGTAATATACCCTAAGTGAATTGTTATTTTGCGGACCTTCTCTTTCCCTGATCGTTTTGCCAATTCCTTTCTCCCACAAATACATACTTTTATTACCTCCTTCCTCCAAATCAATTCCCATACCTCTATCTACTAACAGTTTAAACCCAAACAAACACCTCTAACCACTTCTTCTAGCGAGTTCGCAACAGCAACAACCCCAGCTCTCGATAGATGCACCCCATCACGAGCATACATTTCATTTCTTCCATAGAAGTGTTCCCAGCTGTCTATGAAAGATATTGCATTTGATTTGCAATATCTTTCCAGCCGGCAATTGACACCAAGTGCCCTCGATATCCATTCATTTCCCACTCCCTTTCTTGGAAGAATGCCACATATGATCGGGATTCCTCCCTTGCTCCTAACTAACTCTATGGCTGTTTTATACCTCTGAATCAGTTCCTCACTCCTGACTCGACCAACATCATTTCCTCCCACGCTAATGCAAATAATGGGATTGTTCCCATTACCAGCCATAATATCATTCATGTTGTTTATAATATCACCAATGCCAGCTCCGGGATAGCAAACCCTTAACCTGTTCCCCCTATCTCTAGCACAAAACGTTCTATCCAAATACCTTATCTGGGAATCTCCCACAACTAATGTTTGCTTAGGTACTTCCTTTACTTTCTGAGGGGCCTGCGCTTCCTTTCTCTTCGTTGCTTTCCCTTTTGCGCGATCCACAGTCTCTCCACAGCACTCGTCCTCCAAAACGTCAAATGAATTTGAAGTTGCTATGGCGTTTGAAGGCGGCTTTATCAAAGTCTTCTTAAGGCCCCTGTCTTTCGCAACTCTCCAAGACGAGGTCCCTTTACTGCTGGTCTCCTCCTTCGTTACTTCTCGTTGTTTTTTAAGCTGACGCACCTCCTCCCGCAGAGAGTCCAACTCTGTCCTCAGGGCTCCCACTAGAGTCACCAGGAGTGAGCTAGGGAGCAGTGATCACAAAGAAATCAGATTTAGCATAGAATGGAATAGACCAGTAGGAGAAAATTCTGTTAAAGTGCCAGATTTTCGAAAAGCTGATTTTAATAGCCTAAGAAATTTTTTGGGTCAAATTGATTGGAAAGTCTTGGGTATGGGGTGTGGGCCGGTCTTGGAGCGAGACATGAACCCAGCGATAGGTGACTTAAATGGGGATTTCGATGTGGATTCAATATATAACTTATTTAAGAATATTCTAAACAAAGCACAGGAACGTAGTATACCATACAAATTGAATAGATCGAATACTAATGACCCAAAGTGGATAACAAAGAATTTGAAGAACCTTATAGGTAAAAAGAGAGCTTGGTACAAAAGAATTAAAAATGGGGAGGTCACTTTAGAACAGGAATTCGTACAACTGGTTAGAAATGTTAAAAAAGAGATAAGGAAAGCAAAAAGAAACTATGAAGTTCGCATAGCAGGGCAAGCAAAGACAAATCCTAAAGGGTTTTTTCAGTTATATCGTACTAAGACTAGGGAAAGGATAGGTCCATTAAAAACTGAGACAGGTCAAATAACAGATAGTGATGAAGAGATGAGTAGTATTTTTAATAAATATTTTGTATCTGTATTTACTAAAGAGGAACTTAACAATATGCCTTCAGCCGAACAAGTCTATGTGGGTGGGGACGAGGACAGGTTGACGAGTTTAGCAGTTACCAGGGAGGATGTTCTTAAACAAATAGTAAAACTCAAACCAAACAAATCCCCAGGGCCGGATGAAGTGTTTGCCAGGGTGCTTAAAGAATGCAAAGAGGAGCTTTGTGACCCACTGTCAACCATATTTAATAAATCAATAGTCAGGCAGAGTGCCAGAGTTTTGGAAAGTTGCTAATGTGATACCAGTTTTTAAGAAAGGAGATAGATCACTTGCGTCTAACTATCGACCAATTAGCCTAACGTCTATTGTGGGAAAGTTACTCGAATCTATAATAGCAAATAAAATTCGTCTTCATCTTGAAAAACATAAATTAATAATTGAGTCGCAACATGGTTTTATAAATGGCCGTTCATGTTTAACAAATTTGTTTTCTTTTTATTCTAGCATTGTTGAGGCAGTTGATAGTGGTAAGGATTGCGATGTTGTATACCTTGACTTTAGCAAAGCTTTTGATACAGTGCCACATGAAAGACTGATTAAAAAGATAGAGTCTCATGGTATTGGGGGTGCTATATTAAGCTGGATTAGGGCATGGCTATACCAAAGGAAACAGAGAGTTAGTATAAATGGAATCAAGTCAGAGTGGGAAAATGTTGTAAGTGGAGTGCCTCAAGGCTCTGTCCTGGGACCTCTGTTGTTTATAATATATATAAATGATTTAGATTCAGGTTTGAGTAGCAACATTTGCAAATTTGCCGATGATACGAAAATCGGTAGGGAAATTAATTCGGAGGAGGACTCACTATCACTTCAAGTTGATCTAGATAGGGTTTTGAAATGGTCAAAGGATTGGCAGATGCAGTTTAATGCTGATAAATGTAAAGTTCTGAGGTTAGGTAATGATGATAGAGTTACAAGATACGAGCTAGATGGTGTTGTGATTGCGAAGTCGGATTGCGAAAGGGATCTGGGAGTTATGATTAGTAAGAATTTAAAACAAAAGGATCAATGCATAAATGTTCGTAATAAGGCAAATCGGACACTTGGATTTATTAATCGCAGCGTTAGTAACAAGACACCTGGTGTGGTTCTCAAGCTATATCTTGCTCTAGTTAGGCCCCATTTAGATTATGCAGTTCAGTTTTGGTCGCCATATTATAGAATGGATATAAGAACAAAGGTAACTGCAGAAGGCCTATTGGCCCATACGAGGCAGCTCCTATTCTATAACCACCCAATCCCACTCATATACTTGTCCAACCCGTGCTTGAAACAATCGAGGGACCCCACCTCCACAATGTTACGCGGCAATTGGTTCCACAAATCAACAACCCTGTTACTGAACCAGTATTTACCCAAGTCTTTCCTAAATCTAAACTTATCCAATTTATACCCATTGTTTCGTGTTCTGTCCTGTGTTGATACTTTTAATACCCTATTAATATCCCCCCGGTTATGTCCATTCATCCACTTGTAAACCTCTATCATGTCACCCCTAACTCTTCGCCTTTCCAGTGAATGCAACTTAAGCTTTGTTAATCTTTCTTCATATGAAAGATTTCTAATTTGGGGAATTAACTTAGTCATCCTACGCTGGACACGTTCAAGTGAATTTATATCCATTCTATAATATGGCGACCAAAACTGAACTGCATAATCTAAATGGGGCCTAACTAGAGCAAGATATAGCTTGAGAACCACACCAGGTGTCTTGTTACTAACGCTGTGATTAATAAATCCAAGTGTCCGATTTGCCTTATTACGAACATTTATGCATTGATCTTTTTGTTTTAAATTCTTACTAATCATAACTCCCAGATCCCTTTCGCAATCCGACTCCGCAATCACAACACCATCTAGCTCGTATCTTGTAACTCTATCATCATTACCTAACCTCAGAACTTTACATTTATCAGCATTAAACTGCATCTGCCAATCCTTTGACCATTTCAAAACCCTATCTAGATCAACTTGAAGTGATAGTGAGTCCTCCTCCGAATTAATTTCCCTACCGATTTTCGTATCATCGGCAAATTTGCAAATGTTGCTACTCAAACCTGAATCTAAATCATTTATATATATTATAAACAACAGAGGTCCCAGGACAGAGCCTTGAGGCACTCCACTTACAACATTTTCCCACTCTGACTTGATTCCATTTATACTAACTCTCTGTTTCCTTTGGTATAGCCATGCCCTAATCCAGCTTAATATAGCACCCCCAATACCATGAGACTCTATCTTTTTAATCAGTCTTTCATGTGGCACTGTATCAAAAGCTTTGCTAAAGTCAAGGTATACAACATCGCAATCCTTACCACTATCAACTGCCTCAACAATGCTAGAATAAAAAGATAACAAATTTGTTAAACATGAACGGCCATTTATAAAACCATGTTGCGACTCAATTATTAAATTATGTTTTTCAAGATGAAGACGAATTTTATTTGCTATTATAGATTCGAGTAACTTTCCCACAATAGACGTTAGGCTAATTGGTCGATAGTTAGACGCAAGTGATCTATCTCCTTTCTTAAAAACTGGTATCACATTAGCAACTTTCCAAAACTCTGGCACTCTGCCTGACTCTATTGATTTATTAAATATGGTTGACAGTGGGTCACAAAGCTCCTCTTTGCATTCTTTAAGCACCCTGGCAAACACTTCATCCGGCCCTGGGGATTTGTTTGGTTTGAGTTTTACTATTTGTTTAAGAACATCCTCCCTGGTAACTGTTAAACTCGTCAACCTGTCCTCGTCCCCACCCACATAGACTTGTTCGGCTGAAGGCATATTGTTAAGTTCCTCTTTAGTAAATACAGATACAAAATATTTATTAAAAATACTACTCATCTCTTCATCACTATCTGTTATTTGACCTGTCTCAGTTTTTAATGGACCTATCCTTTCCCTAGTCTTAGTACGATATAACTGAAAAAACCCTTTAGGATTTGTCTTTGCTTGCCCTGCTATGCGAACTTCATAGTTTCTTTTTGCTTTCCTTATCTCTTTTTTAACATTTCTAACCAGTTGTACGAATTCCTGTTCTAAAGTGACCTCCCCATTTTTAATCCTTTTGTACCAAGCTCTCTTTTTACCTATAAGGTTCTTCAAATTCTTTGTTATCCACTTTGGGTCATTAGTATTCGATCTATTCAATTTGTATGGTATACTACGTTCCTGTGCTTTGTTTAGAATATTCTTAAATAAGTTATATATTGAATCCACATCGAAATCCCCATTTAAGTCACCTATCGCTGGGTTCATGTCTCGCTCCAAGACCGGCCCACACCCCATACCCAAGACTTTCCAATCAATTTGACCCAAAAAATTTCTTAGGCTATTAAAATCAGCTTTACGAAAATCTGGCACTTTAACAGAATTTTTCTCCTACTGGTCTATTCCATTCTATGCTAAATCTGATTTCTTTGTGATCACTGCTCCCTAGCTCACTCCCTATTTCGATGTCATTAATTTGCGTTTCCCTGTTAGTTAACACTAAATCTAAAATATTATTTTCCCGTGTTGGTTCCTTAATGTGTTGCGTAAGAAAGCAATCGTCAATTAATTCTAGAAAATCTTCTGCTTCACTATTCCCTGTTTTGTTCAACCAGTTTATTCCGCTAAAATTAAAGTCACCCATGACATAAATACTGTTAGATCTAGATGCTCTAGATATTTCATCCCATAGATGCTTTGCTTCCATTCTGTCTAAATTTGGTGGCCTATATATTACTCCTATTATAATATTATTTGCTTTTTCGTTTAATTCAATCCAAATAGTTTCTGTGTGTGGCTCTGTTTTGATTCCCTCTTTGAGACTACATTTCAAATTGTCCCTAACATATATGGCTACTCCACCTCCTCGTCTAATATATCTATCTGTGTGAAATAGTTTAAATCCATATATTTGATATTCAGCTAATAGTTCTCTATTTTCTACATTCATCCACGTTTCGGTAAGTGCAATAATATCTATTTTTTCTGTGCAGACAAGAGCATTTAATTCGTTAATTTTATTTCTTAGACTTCTACTGTTAGTGTAATATACCCTAAGTGAATTGTTATTTTGCGGACCTTCTCTTTCCCTGGTCGTTTTGCCAATTCCTTTCTCCCACAAACACATACTTTTATTACCTCCTTCCTCCAAATCAATTCCCATACCTCTATCTACTAACAGTTTAAACCCAAACAAACACCTCTAACCACTTCTTCTAACGAGTTCGCAACAGCAACAACCCCAGCTCTCGATAGATGCACCCCATCACGAGCATACATTTCATTTCTTCCATAGAAGTGTTCCCAGTTGTCTATGAAAGATATTGCATTTGATTTGCAATATCTTTCCAGCCGGCAATTGACACCAAGTGCCCTCGATATCCATTCATTTCCCACTCCCTTTCTTGGAAGAATGCCACATATGATCGGGATTCCTCCCTTGCTCCTAACTAACTCTATGGCTGTTTTATACCTCTGAATCAGTTCCTCACTCCTGACTCGACCAACATCATTTCCTCCCACGCTAATGCAAATAATGGGATTGTTCCCATTACCAGCCATAATATCATTCATGTTGTTTATAATATCACCAATGCCAGCTCCGGGATAGCAAACCCTTAACCTGTTCCCCCTATCTCTAGCACAAAACGTTCTATCCAAATACCTTATCTGGGAATCTCCCACAACTAATGTTTGCTTAGGTACTTCCTTTACCCTCTGAGGGGCCTGCGCTTCCTTTCTCTTCGTTGCTTTCCCTTTTGCGCGATCCACAGTCTCTCCACAGCACTCGTCCTCCAAAACGTCAAATGAATTAGAGGTTGCTATGGCGTTTGAAGGCGGCTTTATCAAAGTCTTCTTAAGGCCCCTGTCTTTCACAACTCTCCAAGACGAGGTCTCTTTACTGCTGGTCTCCTCCTTCGTTACTTCTCGTTGTTCTTTAAGCTGACGCACCTCCTCCCGCAGAGAGTCCAACTCTGTCCTCAGGGCTCCCACTAGAGTCACCAGGTCCTTAACTACAACTTCCATATTGCTATGATAATATAACAACACTCCCAGAATTCACTCCCAGAATAAATTCACTTGAACGTGTCCAGCGTAGGATGACTAAGTTAATTCCCCAAATCAGAAATCTTTCATATGAAGAAAGATTAACAAAGCTTAAGTTGCATTCACTGGAAAGGCGAAGAGTTAGGGGTGACATGATAGAGGTTTACAAGTGGATGAATGGACATAACCGGGGGGATATTGGTAGGGTATTAAAAGTATCAGCACAGGACAGAACACGAAACAATGGGTATAAATTGGATAAGTTTAGATTTAGGAAAGACTTGGGTAAATACTGGTTCAGTAACAGGGTTGTTGATTTGTGGAACCAATTGCCGCGTAACATTGTGGAGGTGGGGTCCCTCGATTGTTTCAAGCACGGGTTGGACAAGTATATGAGTGGGATTGGGTGGTTATAGAATAGGAGCTGCCTCGTATGGGCTAATAGGCCTTCTGCAGTTACCTTTGTTCTTATGTTCTTCTTATGTTCTTATGCATGAATGTTCGTAATAAGGCGAATAGGAGACTGGGATTTATTAATCGAAGCGTTAGTAACAAGACACCTGGTGTGGTTCTTAAGCTATATCTTGCTCTGGTTAGGCCCCATTTAGATTATGCAGTTCAGTTTTGGTCGCCGTATTATAGAATGGAGATAAATTCACTTGAATGTGTCCAACGTAGGATGACTAAGTTAATTCCCCAAATTAGAAATCTTTCATATGAAGAAAGATTAACAAAGCTTAAGTTGCATTCACTGGAAAGGCGAAGAGTTAGGGGTGACATGATAGAGGTTTACAAGTGGATGAATGGACATTAGGGGGGATATTATTAGGGGTATTAAAAATATCAACATAAGACAGAACTCGAAACAATGGGTATAAATTGGATAAGTTTAGATTTAGGAAAGACTTGGGTAAATACTGGTTCAGTAACAGGGTTGTTGATTTGTGGAACCAATTGTCGCGTAAAGTGGTGGAGGTGGTGTCCCTCGATTGTTTCAAGCACGGGTTGGACAAGTATGTGAGTGGGATTGGGTGGTTATAGAATAGGAGCTGCCTCGTATGGGCCAATAGGCCTTCTGCAGTTACCTTTGTTCTCATGAGCCTGCAGTTCACTCGGAACAGAAACCAGCGAGGAGCGGCGGAGCGCAGGCCCCTCAGGCTGCTCAGAAAGTTAAGGAGGTACCGAAGCGAATTTTGGTTGTGGGAGATTCCCTGGTGAGGTATTTAGACAGAACGTTTTGTGCCAGAGATAGGAGGAACAGATTAAGGGTTTGCTATCAGGGAGCTGGAATTGGTGATATTGTTGGAAACATGAATGATATTATGACGAGAAATGGGAACAAACCCATTATTTGTATTAGTGCAGGGGGTAATGATCTTGGGCGAGTTAGGAGTGAGGAACTAATACAGAGATTCAGGACAGCCATTGAATTAGTTAGGAGCAAGGGAAGAATCCCGATCATATGTGGCATTCTTCCAAGAAAGGGAGTGGGAAATGAATGGATGTCGAGGGCACTTGGTGTCAATTGCCGCTGGAAAGATATTGCAAATCAAATGCAATATCTTTCATAGACAACTGGGAACACTTCTATGGAAGAAATGAAATGTATGCTCGTGATGGGGTGCATCTATCGAGGGCTGGGGTTGTTGCTGTTGTGAACTCGTTTGAACCAGTGGTTAGAGGTGTTTGTTTGGGTTTAAACTGTTAGTAGATAGTGGTATGGGAATTGATTTGGATGAAGGAGGTAATAAAAGTATGTGTTCGTGGGAGAAAAGAATTGGCAAAATGATCAGGGAAAGAAAAGGGCCTCAAAATAACAATTCACTTAGGGTATATTACACTAACAGTAGAAGTCTTAGAAATAAAATTAACGAATTAAATGCTCTTGTCTGCACAGAAAATATAGATATTATTGCACTTACCGAAACGTGGATGAATGTAGAAAATAGAGAACTATTAGCTGAATATCAAATTGATGGATTTAAACTATTTCACACAGATAGATATATTAAACGAGGAGGGGGAGTAGCCATATATGTTAGGGACAATTTGAAATGTAGTCTCAAAGATGGAATCAAAACTGAGCCACACACAGAAACTATTTGGGTAAAATTAAACGAAAAAGCAAATAATATTATAATAGGCGTTATTTATAGGCCACCAAATTTAGACAGAATGGAAGCAAAGCATCTATGGGATGAAATATCTAGAGCATCTAGATCTAACAGTATTTATGTCATGGGTGACTTTAATTTTAGTGGAATAAACTGGGTGAACAAAACAGGGAATAGTGAAGCAGAAGATTTTCTAGAATTAATTGACGATTGCTTTCTTACGCAACACATTAAGGAACCAACACGGGAAAATAATATTTTAGATTTAGTGTTAACTAACAGGGAAACACAAATAATGACATCGAAATAGGGAGTGAGCTAGGGAACAGTGATCACAAAGTAATCAGATTTAGCATAGAATGGGATAGACCTGTAGGAGAAAATTCTGTTAAAGTGCCAGATTTTCGAAAAGCTGATTTTAATAGCCTAAGAAATTTTTTGGGTCAAATAGATTGGAAAGTCTTGGGTATGGGGTGTGGGCCGGTCTTGGAGCGAGACATGAACCCAGTGATAGGTGACGTAAAAGGGGATTTCGATGTGGATTTAATATATAACTTATTTAAGAATATTCTAAACAAAGCACAGGAACGTAGTATACCATACAAATTGAATAGATCAAATACTAATGACCCAAAGTGGATAACAAATAATTTAAAGAACCTTATAGGTAAAAAGAGAGCTTGGTACAAAAGGATTAAGAATGGGGAAGTCAGTTTAGAACAGGAATTCATACAACTGGTTAGAAATGTTAAAAAAGAGATTTGGAAAGCAAAAAGAAACTATGAAGTTCGCATAGCAGAGCAAGCAAAGTCAAATCCTAAAGGGTTTTTTCAGTTATATCGAACTAAGACTAGGGAAAGGATAGGTCCAATAAAATCTGAGACAGGTCAAATAACGGATAATGACAAGGAGATGAGTAGTATTTTTAACAAATATTTTATATCTGTATTTACTAAAGAAGAACTTAACAATATGCCTTCAGCTGAACAAGTCTATGTGGGTGGGGATGAGGACAGGTTGACTAGTTTAGCAGTTACCCGGGAGGATGTAATTAAACAATTAGAAAAACTAAAACCAAACAAATCCCCAGGGCCGGATGAAGTGTTTGCCAGGGTGCTTAAAGAATGCAAAGAAGAGCTTTCCGAGCCACTGTCTGCCATATTTAATAAATCGATAGAGTCAGGCAGAGTGCCAGAGTCATGGAAGGTAGCTAATGTGGTACCAATTTTTAAGAGAGGAGATAGATCACTTGCGTCAAACTATCGGCCAATTAGCCTAACGTCTATTGTGGGAAAGTTACTTGAATCAATAATTGCAAATACAATTCGTCTCCATCTTGAAAAACATAAATTAATAAATGAGTCGCAACATGGTTTTACAAATGGCCGTTCATGTTTAACAAATTTGCTAACTTTTTATTCCAGCATAGTTGAGGCAGTTGATAGTGGTAAGGATTGTGATGTTGTGTACCTTGACTTTAGCAAAGCTTTTGATACAGTGCCACATGAAAGACTAATTAAAAAAAAAAAGCTCATGGTATTGGGGGTGCTATATTAACTTGGATTAGGGTATGGCTATTCCAAAGGACACAGATTTAGTATAAATGGGGTTAAGTCAGGGTGGGAAAATGTTGTAAGTGGAGTGCCTCAGGTCTCAGTACTGGGACCTCTGTGGTTTATAATATATATCAATGATTTAGATTCAGGTTTGAGTAGCAACATTTGCAAATTTGCCGATGATACGAAAATCGGTAGGGAAATTAATTCGGAGGAGGACTCACTATCACTTCAAGTTGATCTTGATAGGGTTTTGAAATGGTCAAAGGATTGGCAGATGTCTTTTTCCTTATTTATTTCTCTCCAGATTTTTGTATTATCGGCAAATTTGCAAATTTTGCTGCTCAAACCTGAGTCAAAATCATTTATATATATATTATATTATGAATAACAAATGCCAGGACAGAGTCTTGAGGCACCCCACTTACAACATTTTCCCACTCTGACTTAACCCCATTTACACTAACTCTGTGTTTCCTTTGGTATAGCCATGCCCTAATCTAACTTAATATAGTACTCCCAATACCATGAGCCTCTAACTTTTTAATCAGTCTTTCCATGAGGCGCTGAGTCAAATGTACTCAATATCACATACCTTACCACTATAAACTGCCTCAATTATGCTGGAATAAAATGATAGCAAATTTATTAAACATGAACGGCCGTTTGTAAAACCATGAACGGCAATTTGTAAAACCATGACCAATGGTCATGGGCTGGATTGATTGGCGACACCACAGACCCCCATCCCCAATATCAGCTATTGATACAAATAATGGCTCCAGAGAGCCTCACCATAACCCGTGCTACTGTTCCAAGTAGCTGAATCTAAAACACCAACAACAGGAGCCACGTATGGGCCAATAGGCCTTTTGTAGTTTCCCCGATTCTTATGTTATGATTATGCTTTTTATGAGCTTATGCCTTTGAATTATGATTTTTATGGTCCCCCTTTTCAGACTTCACACGGTTGTCACTTCTGGATCAAATCCTATTTCAATAGGGGCACTTATGATTGAATGACTCGCCATGCAATCACAATTCATCATGAGAAGTTGCACGAGACAAGTTGCAAATTTCTTGCCTTTAACATCAAATAGAAGACATTTTTTTCATATGGATAAAATCTATCCACATCAATGAACCGTATTTAGCTAGTTTTGTTTGTTTAGCTAGTTAGCAAAGTTATTGGTTTCAAAAATAAGACAATACAACGTTTTTATTATTTTTAATATATTTTCTTAATTCCTTAATCCAGTTAATGTCTATAACATTAACGAATCTCATTTTGTTTTTGGTTTTAATCACACAACTGAACATATATTTAGCCTTTATTACGCATAATGAAAACAGTAACACAGTAAAAATTTACTTAAAACATATAGAGCATCAATTATTAGACACAGTAATAATTATGTGGAATAATTATTATTCCAATTTAGAATAACCAAATTGCAAAAGCAGTTTCTGTAGTTCACAATCGCTCTTGTCGACGCCAATGCTGTCCATATAGTCCATGCTATCGTCATGAACTCTGTTGATGCCACTGTTCTCTGTCTTCATCTCAAACCTGTTACTGTTCTCTGTCTTCATCTCAAACCTGTTACTGTTCTCTGTCTTCATCTCAAACCTGTTACTGTTCTCACCTTCTACGTCACTATAGAAACTGTTATCTTCAATGGAGGCGTTTCTCCATGTAACAATCTCAGCCTGTAGTTCGGGCAGGCGACTGTAGGAACCGTGGTCCAGAGGGCAACGCGTGAAGGGATCAGTGGGGGACGTCAGCAGCAGGTGGACCAGCGTCGACGCGTTCACCACCATCTTGGACGAATGCAAGAGTACCGGCGCCTCCATGACAGCCTGCGTCAGGCTGTCGAGGAATTTCTCCGGACAGTCTTCAGTCGACTCATCATTCCACATTTTCTCATATGTTGGGAAGTAATGGAAACTGAATCCAGACTTTTCTACCTCCTTGTTAAGCGAAGACAGGTGCTGAGCGTGATTAAGGCGCAGCACTCGACAAATAGATGTTGATTTCTCTGTATTTGATAATAATTTGTAAAGGTGGTCCAGAAGAGGCAAAACTCCAAAGAGTCTGCAACCAACTTCGTCTTGTAACGAGGAGCTGATTGCAACTAAACAGGATGTTACAGTTACAAGGGAAGCTGCAGCAACCTCAGCCATCCCAGGAACTTCAGAAACAATCATTGTGTGTGGTGTAACCATCATCTGCTCAAATATAAAACAAATGTCAATGAACGACAATATAGTATGAAAAGTATCTAAATTACCTGAAAGATAGTACACACGTATTGCTTCTGCGAGTTGTCCCAGCAGTTGCAATATATGGCTGAAAAAGGCTGCTTCTGGTCCAACCCTGAGACTCGCCAACTGGTGCACGGCTTCGGCAGCAACACAATGTAGGTGACCGTATTTATTAAGGCTCCGCAACACCTCGATGAAGTGGTAGGCAAGGTTCGTCTTTAAATCTCGGGGGTCGAGGTGATGAAGCTTCAGGTATACGCTCGTGACCACTAATCCTTCAACAACTTGCATCCCGGAGTTGACCTCCTGCAGGTACATGTCTGGACACATGGAAATGAATCTAATCATTTCTAGACGCAAATATGGGTTGGGACACATTTTTTGATCAGTGAACATCCTGAGAACCCATTGTTTCAAGAGGTTAGAAGCTAATAATCCTAGATCCTTGCTGTTTTCCATCCGCCAGTGAGTGACAAGCTCGATCATTGTCCAGAGGACGCTCTCCCATCTTCCCGTCATCTTGACCGACTTCCTTCCCATACATGAGGACAGTGTCAGCGCCCAAAATATTCCAAGGCGAGCCTTGTTGGCAAAAGTATTTGTTTGGTCTGCATTAATATCAAGTTCGTGCACGTTTTTTTCCATCGTTTCAAAAAGATGATCGACGGAGATCTTGATGGGGTCGATCTTCGACACGGCTATGAGGAATGACTGAAGTCTAGGGATGGTAACGTCGTTGGCGCTCATTGTAAAGCCAAGGTAAATTTTTCACAAGAATAAAGTAAAGATACCTTTATGGTCAGGTTTGACGTATAATGCCCAATGATTTTAGGACGTCTTATATATAATTCGGAGTGTGGGAACTGAGGTGCGATTAAATGAGTGTGGTGTAGAAGGCTTCATAAACATAAGAACATTAGAACATAAAAATAAATGTAACTACAGAAGGCCTTTTGCCCATACGAGGCAGCTCCTATTTATAACCACCCAATCCCACTCATATATATATATATATATATATATATATATATATATATATATATATATATATATATATATATATATATATATATATATATATATATATATATATATATATATATATATATATATATATATATATATATATATATATATATATATATATATATATATATATGCGAACAAGCCTGAATGGTCCCCAGGACATATGCAACTGAAAGCTCAGTTTGATATATATATATATATATATATATATGAGAACATAAAAAATAAAAATAACTGCAGAGGGCCTATAGGCCCATACGAGGCAGCTTCTATTTATAACTACTCAATCCCACTCATATACATGTCCAACAAGAGATAAGGAGAGCAAAAAAATTATGAAGTTCGTTTAGCAGGCTAAGCTAAATGCATTTGTTAAGCAAATGCAAATCCTAAAGGATTTTTTTCAGTTATATTGAACAAAGATTAGGGGAAAGGATAGGTCCATTAAAAACGAGACAGGTCAGATAACGGATAATGACGAAGAGATGAGTAGTATTTTTAATAAATATTTTGTTTCTGTATTTACTAAAGAAGAAGGCTCTTGTTAACAAATTAACAAGAGCCGTGATGAGGATTCGAACCTTCGTCCGAGAGCATCCCAGACGCTGCCTTAAGTTAATTTTAATAACGTCCCCTGCATCCCAGATTTTCGAAAAGCTGATTTATATAGCCTAAGAATTTTTGGGGGGCAAATAGATTGGAAAGTCTTGGACATGGAGGGTGTGCCAGGCTTGAAGCAAGACGTGAACCCAGCGATAGGTGACGTATAAGGGGATTTCGATGTGGGTTCAATATATAACTTATTTAGGAATATTCTAAGCAAAGCACAGGAACGTATAATCTCCTTGCCATACAAATTGAATAGAACATAAGAACAAACGTAACTGCAGAAGGCCTATTGGCCTATATGAGGCAGCTCCTATCTATAACCACCCAATCCCACTCATATACTTGTCCAACCCGCGCTTGAAACAATCGAGGTACCCCACATCCACCACGTTACGCGGCAATTGGGTCCACAAATCAACAACCCTGTTACTGAACCAGTATTTACCCAAGTCTGTACTAAATATAAACTTATCCAATTTTGAACGTTTTATGCCAGAAATAGGGGGAACAGATTAAGGGTTTGCTATCCGGGAGCTGGAATTGGTGATATTGTTGAAAACATGAATGATATTATGACGGGAAATGGGAACAAACCCATTATTTGTATCAGTGCAGGGGGTAATGATGTTATGCGAGTTAGGAGTGAGGAACTAATACAGAGATTTAGGACAGCCATTGAATTAGTTAGGAGCAAGGGAGGAATCCCGAATGGCTATTCCAAAGGAAATAGAGAGATAGTATAAATGGGGTTAAGTCAGTGTGGGATAATGTTGTTAGTGGAGTACCTCAGGGCTCTGTCCTGGGACCTCTGTGGTATATAATATATATCAATGATTTAGATTCAGGTTTGAGTAGCAACATTTGCAAATTTGCCGATGATACGAAAATCGGTAGGGAAATTAATTCGGAGGAGGACTCACTATCACTTCAAGTTGATCTAGATAGGGTTTTGAAATGGTCAAATGATTGGCAAATGCAGTTTAATGCTGATAAATGTAAAGTTCTGAGGCTAGGTAATGGTGATAGAGTTACAAGATACGAGCTAGATGGTGTTGAGATTGCGAAGTCGGATTGCGAAAGGGATCTGGGAGTTATGATTAGTAAGAATTTAAAACAAAAGGATCAATGCATGAATGTTCGTAATAAGGCGAATAGGACACTGGGATTTATTAATCGAAGCGTTAGTAACAAGACACCTGGTGTGGTTCTTAAGCTATATCTTGCTCTGGTTAGGCCCCATTTAGATTATGCAGTTCAGTTTTGGTCGCCGTATTATAGAATGGAGATAAATTCACTTGAATGTGTCCGACGTAGGATGACTAAGTTAATTCCCCAAATTAGAAATCTTTCATATGAAGAAAGATTAACAAAGCTTAAGTTGCATTCACTGGAAAGGCGAAGAGTTAGGGGTGACATGATAGAGGTTTACAAGTGGATGAATGGACATAACAGGGGGAATATTAATAGGGGTATTAAAAATATCAACATAAGATAGAACTCGGAACAATGGGTATAAATTGGATAAGTTTAGATTTAGGAAAGACTTGGGTAAATACTGGTTCAGTAACAGGGTTGTTGATTTGTGGAACCAATTGTCGAGTAAAGTGGTGGAGGTGGTGTCCCTCGATTGTTTCAAGCACGGGTTGGACAAGTATGTGAGTGGGATTGGGTGGTTATAGAATAGGAGCTGCCTCGTATGGGCCAATAGGCCTTCTGCAGTTACCTTTGTTCTTATGAGCCTGCACTTCACTCGGAACGGAAACCAGCGAGGAGCGGCGGAGCGCAGGCCCCTCAGGCTGCTCAGAAAGTTAAGGAGGTACCGAAGCGAATTTTGGTTGTGGGAGATTCCCAGGTGAGGTATTTAGACAGAACGTTTTGTGCCAGAGATAGGAGGAACAGATTAAGGGTTTGCTATCAGGGAGCTGGAATTGGTGATATTGTTGGAAACATGAATGATATTATGACGAGAAATGGGAACAAACCCATTATTTGTATTAGTGCAGGGGGTAATGATGTTGGGCGAGTTAGGAGTGAGGAACTAATACAGAGATTCAGGACAGCCATTGAATTAGTTAGGAGCAAGGGAAGAATCCCGAATCCCGTGGCATTCTTCCAAGAAAGGGAGTGGGAAATGAATGGATGTCGAGGGCACTTGGTGTCAATTGCCGGCTGGAAAGATATTGCAAATCAAATGCAATATCTTTCATAGACAACTGGGAACACTTCTATGGAAGAAATGAAATGTATGCTCGTGATGGGGTGCATCTATCGAGGGCTGGGGTTGTTGCTGTTGCGAACTCGTTTGAACCAGTGGTTAGAGGTGTTTGTTTGGGTTTAAACTGTTAGTAGATAGTGGTATGGGAATTGATTTGGATGAAGGAGGTAATAAAAGTATGTGTCCGTGGGAGAAAAGAATTGGCAAAATGATCAGGGAAAGAAAAGGGCCTCAAAATAACAATTCACTTAGGGTATATTACACTAACAGTAGAAGTCTTAGAAATAAAATTAACGATTTAAATGCTCTTGTCTGCACAGAAAAAATAGATATTATTGCACTTACCGAAACGTGGATGAATGTAGAAAATAGAGAACTATTAGCTGAATATCAAATAGATGGATTTAAACTATTTCACAGATAGATATATTAAACGAGGAGGGGGAGTAGCCATATATGTTAGGGACAATTTGAAATGTAGTCTCAAAGATGGAATCAAAACTGAGCCACACACAGAAACTATTTGGATAAAATTAAACGAAAAAGCAAATAATATTATAATAGGCGTTATATATAGGCCACCAAATTTAGACATAATGGAAGCAAAGCATCTATTGGATGAAATATCTAGAGCATCTAGATCTAACAGTATTTATGTCATGGGTGACTTTAATTTTAGTGGAATAAACTGGGTGAACAAAACAGGGAATAGTGAAGCAGAAGATTTTCTAGAATTAATTGACGATTGCTTTCTTACGCAACACATTAAGGAACCAACGCGGGAAAATAATATTTTAGATTTAGTGTTAACTAACTGGGAAACACAAATTAATGACATCGAAATAGGGAGTGAGCTAGGGAACAGTGATCACAAAGTAATCAGATTTAGCATAGAATGGTATAGACCTGTAGGAGAAAATTCTGTTAAAGTGCCAGATTTTCGAAAAGCTGATTTTAATAGCCTAAGAAATTTTTTGGGTCAAATAGATTGGAAAGTCTTGGGTATGGGGTGTGGGCCCGTCTTGGAGCGAGACATGAACCCAGTGATAGGTGACGTAAAAGGGGATTTCGATGTGGATTTAATATATAACTTATTTAAGAATATTCTAAACAAAGCACAGGAACGTAGTATACCATACAAATTGAATAGATCAAATACTAATGACCCAAAGTGGATAACAAATAATTTAAAGAACCTTATAGGTAAAAAGAGAGCTTGGTACAAAAGGATTAAGAATGGGGAAGTCAGTTTAGAACAGGAATTCATACAACTGGTTAGAAATGTTAAAAAAGAGATTAGGAAAGCAAAAAGAATCTATGAAGTTCGCATAGCAGAGCAAGCAAAGTCAAATCCTAAAGGGGTTTTTCAGTTATATCGAACTAAGACTAGGGAAAAGATAGGTCCATTAAAATCTGAGACAGGTCAAATAACGGATAATGACAAGGAGATGAGTAGTATTTTTAACAAATATTTTATATCTGTATTTACTAAAGAAGAACTTAACAATATGCCTTCAGCTGAACAAGTCTATGTGGGTGGGGATGAGGACAGGTTGACTAGTTTAGCAGTTACCCGGGAGGATGTAATTAAACAATTAGAAAAACTAAAACCAAACAAATCCCCAGGGCCGGATGAAGTGTTTGCCAGGGTGCTTAAAGAATGCAAAGAAGAGCTTTCCGAGCCACTGTCTGCCATATTTAATAAATCGATAGAGTCAGGCAGAGTGCCAGAGTCATGGAAGGTAGCTAATGTGGTACCAATTTTTAAGAAAGGAGATAGATCACTTGCGTCAAACTATCGGCCAATTAGCCTAACGTCTATTGTGGGAAAGTTACTTGAATCAATAATTGCAAATACAATTCGTCTCCATCTTGAAAAACATAAATTAATAAATGAGTCGCAACATGGTTTTACAAATGGCCGTTCATGTTTAACAAATTTGCTAACTTTTTATTCCAGCATAGTTGAGGCAGTTGATAGTGGTAAGGATTTTGATGTTGTGTACCTTGACTTTAGCAAAGCTTTTGATACAGTGCCACATGAAAGACTAATTAAAAAAAAAAAAGCTCATGGTATTGGGGGTGCTATATTAACTTGGATTAGGGTATGGCTATTCCAAAGGACACAGATTTAGTATAAATGGGGTTAAGTCAGGGTGGGAAAATGTTGTAAGTGGAGTGCCTCAGGTCTCAGTACTGGGACCTCTGTGGTTTATAATATATATCAATGATTTAGATTCAGGTTTGAGTAGCAACATTTGCAAATTTGCCGATGATACGAAAATCGGTAGGGAAATTAATTCGGAGGAGGACTCACTATCACTTCAAGTTGATCTAGATAGGGTTTTGAAATGGTCAAAGGATTGGCAGATGTCTTTTTCCTTATTTATTTCTCTCCCGATTTTTGTATTATCGGCAAATTTGCAAATTTTGCTGCTCAAACCTGAGTCAAAATTCATTTATATATATATATTATATTATGAATAACAAATGCCAGGACAGAGTCTTGAGGCACCCCACTTACAACATTTTCCCACTCTGACTTAACCCCATTTACACTAACTCTGTGTTTCCTTTGGTATAGCCATGCCCTAATCTAACTTAATATAGTACTCCCAATACCATGAGCCTCTAACTTTTTAATCAGTCTTTCCATGAGGCGCTGAGTCAAATGTACTCAATATCACATACCTTACCACTATAAACTGCCTCAATTATGCTGGAATAAAATGATAGCAAATTTATTAAACATGAACGGCCGTTTGTAAAACCATGAACGGCAATTTGTAAAACCATGACCAATGGTCATGGGCTGGATTGATTGGCGACACCACAGACCCCCATCCTCAATATCAGCTATTGATACAAATAATGGCTCCAGAGAGCCTCACCATAACCCGTGCTACTATTCCAAGTAGCTGAATCTAAAACACCAACAACAGGAGCCACGTATGGGCCAATAGGCCTTTTGTAGTTTCCCCCGATTCTTATGTTATGATTATGCTTTTTATGAGCTTATATGCCTTTGAATTATGATTTTTATGGTCCCCCTTTTCAGACTTCACACAGTTGTCACTTCTGGATCAAATCCTATTTCAATAGGGGCACTTATGATTGAATGACTCGCCATGCAATCACAATTCATCATGCGAAGTTGCACGAGACAAGTTGCAAATTTCTTGCCTTTAACATCAAATAGAAGACATTTTTTTCATATGGATAAAATCTATCCACATCAATGAACCGTATTTAGCTAGTTTTGTTCACATACTTGCAAAGTTATTGGTTTCAAAAATAAGATAATACAACGTTTTTATTATTTTTAATATATTTTCTTAATTCCTTAATCCAGTTAATGTCTATAACATTAACGAATCTCATTTTGTTTTTGGTTTTAATCACACAACTGAACATATATTTAGCCTTTATTACGCATAATGAAAACAGTAACACAGTAAAAATTTACTTAAAACATATAGAGCATCAATTATTAGACACAGTAATAATTATGTGGAATAATTATTATTCCAATTTAGAATAACCAAATTGCAAAAGCAGTTTCTGTAGTTCACAATCGCTCTTGTCGACGCCAATGCTGTCCATATAGTCCATGCTATCGTCATGAACTCTGTTGATGCCACTGTTCTCTGTCTTCACCTCAAACCTGTTACTGTTCTCTGTCTTCATCTCAAACCTGTTACTGTTCTCACCTTCTACGTCACTATAGAAACTGTTATCTTCAATGGAGGCGTTTCTCCATGTAACAATCTCAGCCTGTAGTTCGGGCAGGCGACTGTAGGAACCGTGGTCCAGAGGGCAACGCGTGAAGGGATCAGTGGGGGACGTCAGCAGCAGGTGGACCAGCGTCGACGCGTTCACCACCATCTTGGACGAATGCAAGAGCACCGGCGCCTCCATGACAGCCTGCGTCAGGCTGTCGAGGAATTTCTCCGGACAGTCTTCAGTCGACTCATCATTCCACATTTTCTCATATGTTGGGAAGTAATGGAAACTGAATCCAGACTTTTCTACCTCCTTGTTAAGCGAAGACAGGTGCTGAGCGTGATTAAGGCGCAGCACTCGACAAATAGATGTTGATTTCTCTGTATTTGATAATAATTTGTAAAGGTGGTCCAGAAGAGGCAAAACTCCAAAGAGTCTGCAACCAACTTCGTCTTGTAACGAGGAGCTGATTGCAACTAAACAGGATGTTACAGTTACAAGGGAAGCTGCAGCGACCTCAGCCATCCCAGGAACTTCAGAAACAATCATTGTGTGTGGTGTAACCATCATCTGCTCAAATATAAAACAAATGTCAATGAACGACAATATAGTATGAAAAGTATCTAAATTACCTGAAAGATAGTACACACGTATTGCTTCTGCGAGTTGTCCCAGCAGTTGCAATATATGGCTGAAAAAGGCTGCTTCTGGTCCAACCCTGAGAGTCGCCAACTGGTGCACGGCTTCGGCAGCAACACAATGTAGGTGACCGTATTTATTAAGGCTCCGCAACACCTCGATGAAGTGGTAGGCAAGGTTCGTCTTTAAATCTCGGGGGTCGAGGTGATGAAGCTTCAGGTATACGCTCGTGACCACTAATCCTTCAACAACTTGCATCCCGGAGTTGACCTCCTGCAGGTACATGTCTGGACACATGGAAATGAATCTAATCATTTCTAGACGCAGATATGGGTTGGGACACATTTTTTGATCAGTGAACATCCTGAGAACCCATTGTTTCAAGAGGTTAGAAGCTAATAATCCTAGATCCTTGCTGTTTTCCATCCGCCAGTGAGTGACAAGCTCGATCATTGTCCAGAGGACGCTCTCCCATCTTCCCGTCACCTTGACCGACTTCCTTCCCATTCATGAGGACAGTGTCAGCGCCCAAAATATTCCAAGGCGAGCCTTGTTGGCAAAAGTATTTGTTTGGTCTGCATTAATATCAAGTTCGTGCACGTTTTTTTCCATCGTTTCAAAAAGATGATCGACGGAGATCTTGATGGGGTCGATCTTCGACACGGCTATGAGGAATGACTGAAGTCTAGGGATGGTAACGTCGTTGGCGCTCATTGTAAAGCCAAGGTAAATTTTTCACAAGAATAAAGTAAAGATACCTTTATGGTCAGGTCTGACGTATAATCCCCAATTATTTTAGAACGTCTTATATATAATTCGGAGTGTGGGAACTGAGGTGCGATTAAATGAGTGTGGTGTAGAAGGCTTCATAAACATAAGAACATAAGAATAAATGTAACTACAGAAGGCCTTTTGCCCATACGAGTCAGCTCCTATTTATAACCACCCAATCCCACTCATATATATATATATATATATATATATATATATATATATATATATATATATATATATATATATATATATATATATATATATATATATATATATATATATATATATATATATATATATATATATATATGAGAACATCAAAACATAAAAAATAAAAATAACTGCAGAGGGCCTATAGGCCCATACGAGGCAGCTTCTATTTATAACTACTCAATCCCACTCATATACATGTCCAACAAGAGATAAGGAGAGCAAAAAAATTATGAAGTTCGTTTAGCAGGCTAAGCAAATGCAAATCCTAAAGGATTTTTTTCAGTTATATTGAACAAAGATTAGGGGAAAGGATAGGTCCATTAAAAAACGAGACAGGTCAGATAACGGATAATGACGAAGAGATGAGTAGTATTTTTAATAAATATTTAGTTTCTGTATTTACTAAAGAAGAACAAATTAACAAGAGCCGTGATGAGGATTCGAACTTGCGTCCGAGAGCATCCCAGACGCTGCCTTAAGTTAATTTTAATAACGTCCGCTGCATCCCAGATTTTCGAAAAGCTGATTTATATAGCCTAAGAATTTTTGGGCGGCAAATAGATTGGAAAGTCTTGGGCATGGAGGGTGTGCCAGGCTTGAAGCAAGACGTGAACCCAGCGATAGGTGACGTATAAGGGGATTTCGATGTGGGTTCAATATATAACTTATTTAGGAATATTCTAAGCAAAGCACAGGAACGTATAATCTCCTTCCCATACAAATTGAATAGAACATTAGAACAAACGAAACTGCTGAAGGCCTATTGGCCTATATGAGGCAGCTCCTATCTATAACCACCCAATCCCACTCATATACATGTCCAACCCGCGCTTGAAACAGTCGAGGGACCCCATCTCCACAAACGTTACGCGGCAATTAAGAACATAAGAACAAAGGTAACTGCAGAAGGCCTATTGGCCCATACGAGGCAGCTCCTATCTATAACCACCCAATCCCACTCATATACTTGTCCAACCCGCGCTTGAAACAATCGAGGTACCCCACATCCACCACGTTACGCGGCAATTGGGTCCACAAATCAACAACCCTGTTACTGAACCAGTATTTACCCAAGTCTATCCTAAATCTAAACTTATCCAATTTTGAACGTTTTATGCCAGAAATAGGGGGATTAGATTAAGGGTTTGCTATCCGGGAGCTGGAATTGGTGATATTGTTGAAAACATGAATGATATTATGACGGGAAATGGGAACAAACCCATTATTTGTATTAGTGCAGGGGGTAATGATGTTATGCGAGTTAGGAGTGAGGAACTAATACAGAGATTTAGGACAGCCATTGAATTAGTTAGGAGCAAGGGAGGAATCCCGAATGGCTATTCCAAAGGAAACAGAGAGATAGTATAAATGGGGTTAAGTCAGTGTGGGATAATGTTGTTAGTGGAGTACCTCAGGGCTCTGTCCTGGGACCTCTGTTGTTTATAATATATATAAATGATTTAGATTCAGGTTTGAGTAGCAACATTTGCAAATTTGCCGATGATACGAAAATCGGTAGGGAAATTAATTCGGAGGAGGACTCACTATCACTTCAAGTTGATCTAGATAGGGTTTTGAAATGGTCAAATGATTGGCAAATGCAGTTTAATGCTGATAAATGTAAAGTTCTGAGGCTAGGTAATGATGATACAGTTACAAGATACGAGCTAGATGGTGTTGAGATTGCGAAGTCGGATTGAGAAAGGGATCTCGGAGTTATGATTAGTAAGAATTTAAAACAAAAGGATCAATGCATGAATGTTCGTAATAAGGCGAATAGGACACTGGGATTTATTAATCGAAGCGTTAGTAACAAGACACCTGGTGTGGTTCTTAAGCTATATCTTGCTCTGGTTAGGCCCCTTTTAGATTATGCAGTTCAGTTTTGGTCGCCGTATTATAGAATGGAGATAAATTTACTTGAATGTGTCCAACGTAGGATGACTAAGTTAATTCCCCAAATTAGAAATCTTTCATATGAAGAAAGATTAACAAAGCTTAAATTGCATTCACTGGAAAGGCGAAGAGTTGGGGGTGACATGATAGTGGTTTACAAGTGGATGAATGGACATAACAAAGAAGATATTAATAGGGTTATAAAAGTATCAACACAAGACAGAACACCCAATAGGTTCTTCTTTTCCATTGGGTCATCCCTTGCAAATGATATTTCATCTTCCAGTACTGATGTTTAGGACTATCTTACAGGTAACTATCCCCAGTTTCTGTACCCAAAGCCTACTAACTCGACTGACGTCAATGAGATAATCCTTTCCTTTAAAACCAAGTCTAGTGCCCTTGAGGAGATACTAACTTTAATTTACAAAAAAGCCTCCAGATCTTTAGCCCCTGCTATTGCATTGCTCTTCAACAAGTCACTTGAACTCCAAACCTTTCCAGATTTTCTAAAAAAAGCGAGAGTAACCCTTGTCCACAATTGTGGTGATCTCACAGATGTTACCAACTACAGACCTATATCAATCCTGCCTAACTTGTCAAAAATATTTGAAAAACTAATCTACAAGCAGCTTTACTCTTATCTAGCCAAACACAATATACTTAGCTCCTGTCAATATGGCTTCAGACCCCCAAAAAGCATTAACGATGCACTTATTAGTATGATTAACTTGATTCATGCAGCTCTTTGATATAAGTGAGTTCCCTGTTGGGTTATTTGTGGACCTGCGTAAGGCTTTTGACACTGTCAACCACCAAAACCTTCTTCTTAAATTACATCATTATGGAGTCAGAGGACACTCCCTGCAATACCTCAAATCTTACCTTACTGACAGGCTCCAGTATGTTTCTGTGAATAATACAATTTCTCCCACCCTACTTATCAACATTGGTGTTCCTCAGGGTAGCATACTTGGCCCTTTCCTCTTTCTCATCTACATTAGTGGCCTTCCAAATGCCTCCCAACACCTCAAGCCAATTCTATTTGCTGACGACACAACCTTCATTTACTCCAGTCCTGACCCCCTTGCTCTAAATGTCACAGTAAATACTGAGCTAAATAAAGTCCATCCTTGGCTAACTGCCAACAAACTCACCCTTAACATTGACAAAACTCTCTATATTCTGTTTGGCTATAAATCCTCTAGTCAAATAAATCTCAAAATAAACAATACCCAAATTTGTAACAAATTAGATGGCAAGTTCCTTGGCGTTCTCATTGACCACAAGCTGAATTTCCAGGGACACATTCTAAATATATCAAAAAAAGTTTAAAAAACTGTTAGCATTCTTTCTAAGATCAGATATTATGTACCCCGCCCTGCCCTGGTTACTCTCTATTACTCCCTCATCTATCCATATCTTAACTATGGTATTTGTGCTTGGGGTTCTACTACCCAAAATCATTTACGTCCTCTTATTACTCAACACAAAGCTTATATTAGGACAATATCCAACTCTGGCCCCTAGACATCACTCGGTACCCCTACTCAAATCTCTGAATATGTTAGACATTAAGTCACTGCACATTCTCTCATGTGTATTATACATATATAAAACGCTGAACTGTAATGCCAATCCTGACCTCAAAAGCTTCATTGAAGGATGTAACAGAACCCATGAGCACCACACCAGAAATAAATACAGTTTTGATATTCCAAGAGTACGACTTAATCAAACTAGAAATGCTCTACAAATCAAGGGACCCAGAATGTGGAATGACCTTCCCAACCATGTTAAAGACTGTACCTCTCTCAACCAGTTTAAGATAAAAACGAAGCACTACCTAATAAATTCTCTGTAACCTACCTTACCCCTCTATTGTCAACCCATGTTTTTTTTTTTTTTTTTTAAACAAAGCTGTTTGTCGACCTTATTGTATTTGTGCTGCTTTTTTAGCCATGTTCCCCTCTTTTATCTCTACTTTTATTTGTTCTCAACACATTTTATTCTTTATACCCAATTAGTATTAAGCTTTAGTCATTAATGTTTTACCTGCCCGAAACGCTTTGCATAATAGTGGTTTAGGCATTGTATGTACTAGCTCTATGTATAAATCCATCAATCTTTGTAAAATCTCTTGTATGTATGTACCTTACCTAAATAAACATTTATTTATTTATTTATTTATTTATTATTTTTTCTGTAGGACAAGAGCTGGAACTTATCATCATTAAATTCCACATATTTTTTCTGTAGTCCATTGAAAGACTTGATTTACGTGTGATTGGAGGTTTGCTGTGTTCTCTATGTTGTTTACTCTCATAAAAATCATAGTGTCATGTACAAAGGATGAGACAGTGTTATAGATTGTTTCGTAGTCCATATCTGATATGAGGATGAGAAAATGTACTGAAGCAAGCACAGTACCCTGGGAGAGGGAGACACGGTTGATGGTCTGGATTTTATTTTGTAGACTATTACACATTGGGTTCTGTTAGTCGGGAAATTGTAGATCCATCTACCTATTTTTCCGGTAATTCCTTTTGCACCCATTTTGTGTGCAAATAGCATCATTGTCACATTTGTCGAAGGCTTTTGCGAAATCTTTGTAAATTATATCAGCGTTTTGCTTGTCTTCATGCCATCTAAGGCCATGTCATAGTTGTCCGGTAATTGTGATAGCAAGAGCACTCTGTTTTAAAACCATTTTGTCCAGGGTTATGGAGATGCTGTGATTCCATGTGTTTTGTGATCTTATTTCTTAGCACTCTCTCAAAGATTTTTTATGTTGAGTGATGTCAGTGCTATCGGTCTGTAATTCTTTTCCTCTGCCTTATTTCCTCCTTTATGGAGTGGTGCTATGTCTGCTGATTTTAGTAGGTCAGGGGTAACGCGAGTGTCTAGGCTTTGCCTCCAAAGAATGTGAAGGGCTGGCGACAGTGTTTTTTACAGTTCTTGATGAATATGGAGTTCCAAGAATCAGGGCCTGGTGCAAAGTGCATAAGCATACTGTCTACGGCTTCTTCAAAATCCAGTGGGAGATAGGGTGACATAAGATATATGATTTGATGTTGGCATCACGTCCATGAAAATCATGGATGTCAATCTTTAGGGTGTGTAGTGGCTCATTTCAAACAGTCATACTGATTCCGAAGTATTTTGCTCATTTCTTTTTTGTCATCTGTGAAAGTTCTATCTCTGTCACAAGGGCCTGATACTAGATGTCATTTTTGATGACACGACACTATAGGATACAGGATGACACGAAGCTGTGACTAGTATTTTTGTCCATATCCGAGATTAGAATGAGAAATAGCAGCGGTGCAAGGATTGTGCCTTGGGGGGTACAGAACTTTTCACTGCACTTGGGCTTGATCTTATTTGATCGACTGTCTCACACTGCATTGTGTTTGACAAAGTTGAAATTCCAACGCCCCACTTTACCCGTTATTCCCATTGATTTCATTTTATGGGTTATCACTCCCATTTTATGCTCCATGGTCACATTTGTAGAATGCCTTTACAAAGTCTGTGTACACAACATCTGCATTTTGCTTTTCTTCTAAGACTTCTGTTATTATGTCACAGTAGTTGAGTAACTGTGACAAACAAGATCTTCCCACTCTAAATCCATGTTGTCCTGGGTTGTGTAGTTCATTATTTTCCATCAAACTAAAAGTTTGATTCCTAATTACTCACTCATAAACTTTATTATGTGTTAAGTTAGTGCAACTGGTTTATATTTTTTGCCAAAGCTTTACTACCTTCCTTGTGCAGAGGAGTTATATATGCTGATTTAGGTGCTGCTGGTATCTCCCCTGTATCCAGGCTCTTTTTCCATATTATATTGAGTACTCATGCTACTGGTACTTTATATTTCTTTATGAATATTAAATTCCACGAGTCTGGACCAGGGACTGAGTGCACGGGTATGTTGTCAATTTCTCTTTCAAAGTCTTACAAGTTCATGTTAATACCTGTTATATTATCTGCAGCTTGGATGTCATTCATAAAGAAGCTGTTTGGATCTTCAACTTTCATGTTGTTTATTCGGGTGCTAAACAGTCTCATACTGGCATTTTATCTCTTGTATAGCTTTTCGTTTCAATTCCATTTCCTCACTAATATGATCACTTCAACGTCTGCTCTATTCATAGAATTATTTCTTCGATCTCTGTTTAGATTTATTTTCCTTTCAAAAGACAGTCGTGTCTGTTTAAGCATTTCCGTTATATTTTCCTTCTGTATAATCGTCTGCGTGTTCTCTTTCTAGAGTGATCCTCTTTCTGACCCTCCTCACAGGCATGTGCTTTAAGCAGATCTAGTATGCTTCAGCTGTCAGTGGAGCTATTCCCTGTGTGAAAGTTTTGTCGCTTAAGATGGTTTCCCAATGAATGTTTCCAAGGTCTATATTTATTTCTTCCCAGTCGATCCTCTTATTGTTGAATTTGAATTGATTGAATAAGTCTTGTAGCTTGTTGGTTCTGTTGGACTTACTACTGTTATTAATGTTAGTTTGCACTTCAATGAGCTTACAGCATGAGTGTAGAATCTGAGATTGTAATGTGTCTGATTAGTCTGGTGAGTAACGGTTGTGGTGTCAGTGTAGCCAAAAGTTTTGTTGTGTTTTAAATTATTTTTAATTATAAACAGTTTGTTAGGGTGTGCTAGAGGTACACTTTACTTCTCATTTGACTTTTACACTAGAATATGAGCTCATTTTGGATATTGTCAAGATGAGTGTTTATTTACCATAACTGTTGTTGTTGTCTACCTTACATGGTACAAGCTGGTGAGTTGTGGAGTTCATTTACATAATTGTGTGCTAGACTTAAGACCAAATAGATCTTTTGGATGTAATTTGATTCATTTGTTAAGAGCATGTGGTGGCACACTATACAGTAATTTATTTATTTATTATTATTTATTTATTCATTATTATTTATTTATTTATTATTATTTATTTATTATTATTTATTATTATTTAATGTAAGTTTGCCTCGGGTAATAAATAACAGTGATCATCATTACCCGGTTTAGGTCACATCCATCATTACGATGGTGTTTCAGGCCATCCTCCAACGGTTTCACAATGTCAAGAAAACAGTCAATTTAAATTAGTCTCTCCTACCCTACCAGAGGCTCCAAAACAGAAAATGGGACAGTACATCACTTTCTCCAGTCGCTTTAATTTTTTAGTACATTTTTTGGCCTTGTGTGATGCATATGAGCGAAAAGTGACATGCTTTTTCAGAGGACAGTTTAAGTATTTACTCAGAGTAGATAGAATATTATAGAGAATCTTTTTTGTTTCTCTTTGGCAGGAACACCACTTGAATATGGCGTTGCTTGTGTGGGTGTGGCGGCGAAGTGATCTGGCCGCACACAAGCCCGGACACAAGTTCGAACCCTCATTACGGCCCTTGTGGATTTGTTCATTAAATGTATCATGATATTGTGATTTCTGTATCACAAGTAATGTTCTTTTCCTTAAAGAATGTATTCCATGATTTGTATACAGATAAAGGTTTCATTGATAACAGTTGTGTACCTCAACTTGTCTTGATAATAAACAATAAAAGTATATTTGTGTTTAAAAACTTATTATTGCTGTCAAGTTTCATAATTTCTGGAGTACAAGACGACTGGTATTGCCCCTTTTAACCCCTCTGTGGTGCCTCCTTGCCGTGGTGAGGGGCTCACGTACACCTCCCTGTGACCGGTGTAGGTTGCCTTTGCCCCCTTTTTGGGTGGTGGACGTGCTGAAGGGCACCACGTAGGGGCCATGTGAGCCATTGGACCACCCGCTGGAGGGGTCGCCTGTGAGGGGCCGCCCTGAGTGGATGGTTGGGTGTCCAGGCTGGGGCGATAGGGGGACTGGGGTCTTAGCACCAGTGTGGGAGAATGGACGATGTAGTAGGACTCCCCTGTTCAAAAGGGGGAGCATCGCTGGGGACAACGCACCCTTCCTGCACTGGCAAGCGCTCAGTCTCCATGGCTGCCCTGGTAGGTGGTATCTCTTGGTTCCTGGTCCCAAACTTTTGATATTGTTTGCTGCATGGATGACGACACGACTTCTCTTACCCAGGCTCATGGGGTGGGTGACCAAGCCCCTGAGTCGGACCGTCCTGGAAGACCAGGATCTGTAGCCCCCGCTACAGGGCCCGGCTTAAACCCAGACCAGACTCTTCCTTCCTGCTCCCCTCCCTCCTCTGTGGTTGGGTCGAGCCCCAAGCCTGCTGTGGTAACCGCCTCGTCCCCTTGCATGGCTCCATCTTATTGTGACTACTGCGCCTTTTGACCCATCTCTCTCTAAAGGTTCTCATCGCCGTCCCCGCCATGGCTACTCTCTCTTATGCTCCCTTCCCATACTAATTCGTACCATGCTTTGTTTGGTCCTCCTACGTGGATTAATTACTTTGACCTCCATCCTTTACATTCAACTCCTGACAATTTTTCCCTTCATAGGCAACTTGTAGATTCCGTAGATGCCTCAGTTACCTTCAACCCCACCCGTCTTGGTACCCGTGTCGTTGCTGCTCCTCAGGATGCAGCCACCCGCTTAGCCGCCTTATCCTGCCTTGGCGAGACCCCTGTTCGGGTCTCAAAGAACGCTCGGGTAAATGCCAGTGTTGACACTGTTCTCCTCCCACACCATGTTGCGACTGGTGTTAGGAATCTAAAAGACTGAAAAGACCACGAGGATATCAAGCATATCCTCAAGGCCCAGGGTCATTCTGTCCTCCAGGTGGATATGTTTACTCATCCCCCTCATGGTTATCGCCTTCTGCCCCTTCGGGTTGTGAAGATTAACTTTGATGGTAGGACCCTTCCGCCCTCTGTCATTCTTGCTGGTGCCAGATGCTCTGTTCAGGAGTATATTCCATCTCCTCGGCTCTGCAATAAGTGCTGGAGGTTTGGGCATGGTGCCCTCAAATGCTCTAGTCCTGTCTCTCTCTGTCCCATGTGTGGGGGCGAGGGTCACTCTAAGCTGGAGTGCACTTCTCCCTAGGTCCGCTGCCTCAATTGCGGTGAGGCCAACGCTACCCTCTCCCGCACGTGTATACGTTACAAACTTGAGGCAGCTGTCCTCAACTTGAAGCTCCGGGACCATTTGTCTTTTCCTGAGGTTCGGCGCTAAGTTCATTGTCTCCCCTCTTTCGCTGGCGTATCCTATGCTTGCGTGGTGCTCACTTCCTCTCCTCGTCCTTCCCACCTTACTCAGTCTCACAACCGTTTCCAAGCCTTAGACCCGGACACACCCACCACCACCTCCCCTGTTTCCCTCCGTTCTGTCCCAGAGGGTCCCCTCCCCTTCTGGTTCTTTGTCTAGGGTATCCCATTTTTCTACCCAGTCTGTCATGTCTCCTGTGTCTTCTTTCTCCTCTCCTTCTGGTCTTCTTTCCCGTCATTCTCCTCCGTCTCTAGGCTCACCACGCCACCTGACAGTGCGGGCCGATGTCCATCGCTCTCCTGATGGTCATGTTGTTTGCTCGCGCTCTTCTTCTCCTTTCGAGATGCTGGAGTCTGTTGCTCAGTACATTGCTGCTGGGAAACCAGTCTCTTTGAGTCAGAAGCGGAAACCTGGCTCCGCTCCTTCCTCCTTCCCGGTAGGTAAGAAGGCTTCGCTTTCTTCTCAACCCCCTATCTCTGATTCTTTTGTTCCTTCCCCTCCCGCTTCGGTGGTGGAGCTCCCTGTTCCTACTGTGGGGGCTTGTTTAGCCCCCGGTTCCGTCTCGGATACTGCCCTTGCTGAGGTGCGCTCCCCTCTTTCTGCCCCTCCTCCTCCTCCTCTTCCTTTTCCTCCTCCAGACCCTGTTCGTCCACCTCTGGTCTGTCCTCCCACTTCTTTCCCTCCTTCTTTACTCAGTTTACCCATGCACCCTAACCCTGACTTCGCTGATCCTGACCCTGTGCTTCTTTCACGTGCTGTATTCCCTTTTCACCTTTGTTTCTTCTTTGATCTCTGTTGCTATCCTTTCTCTTCTTGCCAATGTTTTTTCTTCCGTGGAACATCCGTGGATAATACGCCAATTTCCTTGACCTCCAACCTCTAATTTCACAGTTTTCGCCCCTTTGTGTCTGTCTCCAGGAGTTGATGCTTGGTGCTCGTCCTGGTCGCTTCCGTGGCTATTCATTTCTCTCACCCCCCCCCCCCAGCTGTTGCTGGAGCCCATAACTCTTCTGCTCTCTTGATTCACTCAGATGTTCCCTTCGTCCCCTTACTTTTTTCCTCGCCTCTCCACTGTTCTGCTGCGTGTGTCTTTGTGCGTGAATGGTACGTGGTTTGTTCCATTTATCTCCTCCCCACTGTCCCACTTTCTCTTCCCGATCTTAAACACCTCCTAGACTCCTTGCCAGAACCTGTGCTCCTTCTGGGTGATTTCAATTGTCGTCATACCCTTTGGGGTGATGTGCTGACAAACACCCGGGGTCGCCTCCTTGAACCTTTCCTCCTCTCTTCTTCCCTGTCCCTTCTTAATTCTGGTGAGCCCACTCATTTGGACTCTCGGACTTGCTCCCTTTCCTGTCTCGATCTTTCTCTGTGCTCGTCATCCCTTTCCTTAGATTTTGGGTAGTGGGTCCTTGATGGCTTCCATGGCAGTGACCATTTTCCTATCCTTGTTAGTTTTTTCTCTTTTCACCCTCCTCTCTCCTTCCCTAGGTGGCGGTTTGCAGAGGCTGACTGGTGCCTCTTTACTCTCCATGTTACTATTTCCGACCTCTCTGTTCTGCCTCTCCCTCATGCCCTCCTTGTTTTTCATGACACTGTCTTTGATGCTGCCCTCCACTCTATTCCTCGCGCTTCCTCTTGGGGAATGCGGAAGTGCGTTCCCTGGTGGAATGTGGACTGTACTCGGGCTGTCCGCTGTAAGCGTGCAGCCTGGAAGAGACATCGCTGCCGAAGTTGAGTCTTTTCTTTTGTTTCGAAAGGCAAGAGCGGTGGCCCGTAGGACCATCCGTTCGGCTAAACGTGCTTGCTGGATGTCTTATGTCTCCACCGTTATGTCCAAAACTCCTCTACCACTGGTCTGGAAACATATTCACAAGATTACGAACTTACCCGCGTAAGTTCGTTCCCGATGTCTCGCCGGTCCTTCGCCTCCGTGGTGTTCTTGTGGCGGACCCATTGCAGGTCGTGACCGAACTGGGTTCCCACTTTTCATGTTAGTTTTGGTTCTCATCTTCCCCAATCCTTCCTTCTTCGTAAGCCTATTCTTGAATCTCGTCCTTTAAATTTCTGTACTCATCTTCGCCTTCCCTATATCGATCCCTTCTCTCTCTCTGAGTTTCAGTCTGCCCTAGCCCTCTGTGGTTCTACGGCAGTGGGCTCCAATGGCATTCATTATGAAATGCTTTGCCATCTCTCTCTGTGCACGTCTCAGTATTTACTGAGTCTGTAAAATAGGAAGAAGAACCAAGAACTGGCATGCTTAAAAGTAATTAGAACTAGAGTCTACTGTGGGGAGTATACCTTCGCCATTTTCAGTCAAGGGTGCTGAGTCTGTCCTGACTGTTGGAGCAGTCTATAGAATTCCTAACACTGATGTGTCCGAATTCAACTCTAACCTTAAAAATCTAATACAAGGTAACAGACTGAACCAAAGCTATCTAATTATCGCAGGGGGACTTTAATATTGACCTCTGCAAGCCTGAAAACCCTACTGCTGCCAGCTTCCTCAACTGTATGAATTCCTGCTTCCTCATATCCTTAATCACTAGACCTACTAGAATCACTGATAGTACTGCCACGGCTCTTGATCACATCTGGACCAACATAACCTCTCCGCAGGGATAATCATCGATAACACTACAGACCATTACCCCACATTTCTCCTAACTAACATTAACAAACCACCTCTAGAGACAAGGGAGATAAGCTTTAGGCTGTACAATGAAACTGCAATAGGCAATTTTATAGCTGCTGCTGTTAATGTCAACTAAGAGACCGAATTAGGTAACATATGTGACATCAATCTAGCAGTGGAATCTTTTCTTCAAAAAACTCTCAGCCTTTATAACACCCACTGTCCTATGCTAACGAAACAAGTCACAACTAAAAGGCTAAACAATCCTTGGCTTACAAAGGGAATACTTAAATTCATTAATAAAAAACATGACATTGAGAAGAAGTATAGGTTAGGAATCGTCTCCAAAGAATTTTCAAAGAATTACTGGTCATTGCTATCTAAAATAATTAGAAGAGCCAAAATTAAATACTACGAAGATAAATTTACCCAAACAAAAGGCAACATTAAGAAAACATGGAGCACAATTTCACAAATATTGGGATCAAAGAAGATTTTAAATAACAAACCAATTCTCCTGTCCAATAACGATGGTCTGCTTACAGCCTCTGATATTGCTATTGAGTTCAATAGGTTCTTCTCTTCCATTGGGTCATCCCTTGCAAATGATATTCCATCTTCCAGTACTGATGTTCAGGACTATCTAACAGGTAAGTATCCACAGTCTCTGTACCTAACGCCTGCAAATTCCACTGATGTTAATGAGATAATCCTTTCCCTTAAAACCAAGTCTAGTACGTGCCCTTGAGGAGATACCAACCTTAATTTACAAAAAAGCCTCCAGAACTTTAGCCCCTGCTATTGCATTGCTCTTCAACAAGTCACTTGAACTCCAAACCTTTCCAGGTATCCTAAAAAAAGCGAGAGTAACCCCTGTCCACAAATGTGGTGATCTCACAGATGTTAACAACTACAGACCTATATCAATCCTGCCAAACTTGTCAAAAATATTTGAAAAATTGATCTACAAGCAGCTTTACTCTTATCTAGCCAAACACAATATACTTAGCTCTTGTCAATATGGCTTCAGACTCCAAAAAAAGCACAAGCGATGCACTTATTAGTATGATTAACTTGATACATGCAGCTCTTGATAAAAATGAGTTCCCTGTTGTGTTATTTCTGGACCTGCGTAAGGCTTTTGACACTGTCGACCACCAAAACCTTCTTCTTAAGTTTCATCATTATGGTGTCAGAGGTCACTCTCTGCAATACCTCAAATCTTACCTTACTGACAGGCTAGTTAGTTTAGTTCATTTATTATGCACCCTATACCAATTATTGTGGGCGGTAGTGGAAAGGGTTACAGAGGCACATAATGGGCTCAGGGACTGAACCCCACAATTCATTTAGCTAAGCAATTTACAATCTTGATGAGCTAGTTACAAAATTCAATATAAGTCGTCACATCAACAATGGGTTCGAGATCGACCTCAAGTACAGGTTCTAAATTAAGCAACTGACATATGTGGAGAGCTAGTGTCCCAATTTCCATGCTTGTCCTGCACACCGCACCCCATCCAATGGGCAGCGGTGGATGTTTCTGTGAATAATTCAATTTCTCCCACCCAACAATCAACATCGGTGTTCCTCAGGGCAGCATACTTGGCCTTCTCCTCTTTCTCATCTACATTAATGACCTTCCAAACGCCTTCCAACACCTCAAGCCAATTCTATTTGCTGACGACACAACCTTCATTTACTCCAGTCCTGACCCCCTTGCTCTAAATGCCACAGTAAATATCGAGCTAAATAAAGTCCATCTTTGGCTAACTGCCAACAAACTTACCCTTAACATTGACAAAACTTTCTATATTCTGTTTGGCAATAAATCCTCTAACCAAATAAATCTCAGAATAAACAATACCCAAATTTGTAACAAATTAGATGGCAAATTCCTTGGCGTTCTCATTGACCACAAGCTGAATTTCCTGGGACACATTCTAAATATATCAAAAAAAGTTTCAAAAACTGTTGGCATTCTTTCTAAGATCAGATATTATGTACCCCGCCCTGCCCTGGTGATGCTCTATTACTCCCTCATCTATCCATATCTCAACTATGGTATTTGTGCTTGGGGTTCTACTACCCAAAATCATTTACGTCCTCTAATTACCCAACACAAAGCTGCTATTAGGACAATCTCCAACTCTGGCCCCAGACATATCACTCGGTACCCCTACTCAAATCTCTGAATATGTAAGATATTAAGTCACTGCACATTCTCTCATGTGTATTATACATATACAAAACGCTAAACTGTAATGCCAATTCTGACCTCAAAAGCTTCATTGAAGGTTGTAACACAACCCATGAGCACCACACCAGATATAAATACAGTTTTGATATTCCTAGAGTACGACTTAATCAAACTAGAAATGCTCTACAAATCAAGGGACCCAGAATGTGGAATGACCATCCCACCCATGTTAAAGACTCTACCTCTCTCAACCATTTTAAGATAAAAACGAAGCTCTACCTAATAAATTCCCTGTAACCTACCTTACACCTCTATTATCAACCCATGTCTGTTTTCTTAAACAACGCTGTTTGTCGACCTAATTTTATTTGTGTTGCTTTTTAAGCTATGTTTCTCTTTTTTTTATCTCTATTATTATTTTTTTTCAACACATTTTATACTTTAATCTCAATTAGTATTAAGTTTTGGTCATTAGTGTCTTTCTTGCCCGAAACGCTTTGCGAAATAGTGGCTTTAGGCATTGTATGTACTAGCTCTATCTATAAATCGATAAATTTATGTAAAATCTCTTGTATGTATGTACCTTACCTGAATAAACATTTTATTTTATTTTTTTTTAATTAAAAAGCTGTCAAACTTTTGCCTTATTTAAAAGCAAAACCAAAAAGTACCTAATTTCATCTTTTTAGTTTCCTGCACTGGGGCCGGATTCAGGAAGGTACTTACGAAGGTTTTTCCTCTTAGCTAAGAGCGTTTTCCGTCTTAGCGCCTTCGTGGCGGCTACGTCCGTATTCAATTAACTACCCTAAGTGGAAAAACCTTCGTAAGTTCATTCCGGGATTTAAGTGTGGTTTCGACCACTCGTAGCTTTACGTAAACTGGATATAAGTTATTTTTTCTCTACTACATAACACTGGGATCGATTTATGATATTGGAACATGACCAAAATATTATAGCTGGTGAATCTGGTGAAGAGGAATCCTTCGTGTTAGTTATATATGCATTCTCTGCTTGAAACTTGAAGTAAATATGTGTTTGATGATAGTAGAATTAGTTTTATAATAGCAAGATATTATACCAGTAGTTATTAAGTAAATAAACACTGGTGAACATGAAATATGAGAGAAGGTGATGAGCCCTGCCTGATGGGATCATTTACTATCACCAAATGCCCCTCTTCACCTAGTAGTAAGGGTGTACCTTAGCTATATATACCCATTTCTAAATAATTTAGTTTGGTTTCATTTTGAAATTTAATCTGGGTGAGACATAAAATAAAAATATGCTGCACAAATGATGTTAGGTAAGGAAAAGGGTAAAAATGTCAAAAACTTTATTCATTGAATACTTAAAGCTATAATTATGACTATATAGATTATTAAAAAAGAGAGAGGGAAGTAGGGGTCCAAGACCTCTTCCTGTTATACAATTTGGGTGTGGAACAAGTAATTATCAAAAGAAGGCACCATGCCGGGAAGGCTATGTAGCAGTAAGGCAGTGAGGTGAGGCAGCTACTTATTTGAGAAATGCTTATTTTATTTACCTTATAAGCTGAGGCAACTTATTTTATTTGAGGAATACTCAGCTGATTCCTCTACATTTGATACTGTTAATCACAACTACCTCTTACTTAAACTCCAGCATTATGGAATCCGAGGCCTTGCCCTTGACTACATCCGATCCTATCTTAGTGACAGACACCAATATGTAACCATCAATGATACAACTTCTTCCACTCTACCAATTACCGTTGGAGTGCCACAGGGCAGCATCTTAGGACCTCTTCTATTTCTTATATATATAAACGATCTGCCTAATGTCTCTAATATTCTCAAACCTATATTGTTTGCTGACGATACTACCCTTATCTACTCAAACCTCAACCCACATACACTAAATAATGTTGTGAATAATGAATTAAAAAAAGTCCACTTATGGATGTCAACGAACAAACTAACATTAAACATCGAAAAGACTTACTACATCTTATTTGGAAGCAAATCATCAAATGCAATTCAGCTACAGATAGACAACATTAACATCAGTAATAAAAATGATGGCAAGTTTCTTGGACTATTCCTAGACAAGAGACTCAACTTCAGCACCCACATTCAACACATAACTAAGAAAGTCTCTAAGACAGTTGGTATACTCTCCAAAATCAGATATTATGTTCCTAACTCTGCTCTCCTCTCACTATATTATGCACTAATCTACCCCTATCTTAATTATGGTATCTGTGCATGGGGGTCTACCACTGCAAACCACCTTAAGACCATCATCACACAGCAAAAATCTGCTATCAGAATTATAACTAACTCTGCTTTCAGACAACACTCAGCTCCCTTGTTTAAATCCCTAAACTTGCTAAATATTAACTCCCTCCACACATTCTCTTGTGTCAACTACATTTACAAAACCCTGTTCTTAAATGCAAACCATGCTCTGAAACTCTCCCTGGACAGATGTAATAGGACCCATTATCACCACACCAGAAATAAATATCTCTTTGATATCCCCAGGGTCAAACTTAATCTGTGTAAGCACTCTATGCAAATTAAGGGACCTAGTCTATGGAACTCACTCCCTAGTGAATTGAAAAACTGTAAAACTTTTGCCTTATTTAAAAGCAAAACCAAAAAGTACCTAACTTCATCTTCTTGGTTTCCTACACTGAGCTTTAAATTTGCTCTGTACCTAGTGTTACCCAATCTCCTAATTTTTATGTAATATCAAACAACCTTATCATTGTGTTCATTGCTGTCTTCTTTTATATGCTAGCCATATGCTGTATTGTGACTACCAATTTTTGTCATCTACCATTCAAGCTGTCATTGCAATCAATCTTATATTGTTTCTGCTGTATTGTGCCTACCAATTTGTTGTCAACTACCATTTTAAGCTGTCATTGCAATCAATCTTAGCTACCTATGTGCTTTAATATACTGTACCTACAATTTTCTCTCATCTTCTTTTTTTTTCTTTTTTTTTCATTTCATGTAATCTGTTATCATTTTTTGTCTATACATTTTGCAAGTATTTACCTCCTTAAAATTTTCTTAGATTAAGGACCTGCCCGAAACGCTGCGCATGCTAGTGGCTTTACAAGACTGTAATTACCATATTTGTATCCTCACATTCCTTATGTACATTCTTGTATATGCATAAATAAATAAATAAATAAATAAATAATAAATAAATAAATAAATTTAGCATGGAACAAATTTGTGTCCAAGACCTCTTCCTGTTACTCAATTTGGCTGTGTGTAACCAAACCAGAAATGCTCTACAAATCAAGGGACCCAGAATGTGGAATGACCTCCCGAATCATGTCAAAGGCTGTACCTCTCTCAACCAGTTTAAGAGTTAAACCAAGTAACCAAGTTAAACCAAGAGTTAAACCTAACCTAACTTACCTCCTAAATGTCAACCCTTGTCTTGCTATTTTTTAAACAACGCTGTTCACCAATATGTGCAATTGCTGATTTATGCTATGTTAACCCCTTTTTTGTATTTTTATTCCTTCTTTCAACACAATTTATACCTAATCCCGATTACTATTAAGTTTTAGTCTGTGTTTTTTTCCCCCCACACCTTGCCCGAAATGCTATGAGTATTAGTGGCTTTAGGTATTGTATGTACTAGCTCTGCCTATAAATCCAACATTATGTTTGTAAATCAACTGTATGTACTTTTCCTGAATAAAATGTATTTATTATTTATTTTTTAATCAGTAAGTATTAAAAGAAGGCACCAAGCTGGGAAGGCTATGTAGCACCATTGTGTGTAACAATAAACCAAATTTTTTTTAACAAATAATGCACCTGTATGGGAAAACAAATCCTGTCAGCTGTAAAAATATTGATGCAGTTATTTAAATGAAAAATATAATAAAAGAAATATTACTGGTTTATTTTTATCCTATCTTTTTGTACTGTACAGTATATCCAAGGAAGTGAAAAATTGAGACAGAATGCACAATTTAATGAATGATTAGCATGGATTAGCAGTTCAAAAGAAATATGACTTGTATTACATATCAACATGAGATCTTAATGATCCATGGTCAACATGATTTAAGAAGGATAATACAGTACTGTATTTGTAATAATACAAACTATAATTTAAAATCTTTATTACTGATTTTTTTTATTAAGAAGATTAGGTATACACAGCAATGTGCTGCTACCCTATTCTATATGGAATATTACACAGTGTAGATAAAAAACTAGCTATAAGTTTATCTAATACTCCCATCTCACAGGGAGTGAGATGGGAGTATCACAAGGACCTGCCCGAAACGCTGCGTGTACTAGTGGCTTTACAAGATTGTAATTACCATATTATGTATCCTCACAATCCCAATGTACCTTCTTGTATATGCATAAATAAATAAATAAATAAATAAATAAATCCATCCTACAGTGATAGTAGACACCATTCCATTCTGTTTGCAGTAGTTTACACCATTGACATGCACTGTAATATCGTTTTCTGTGGACGTTCCTACAGTACGTCCTTTATACATTTTAAAGCACAAACTAGTGTACTCATCTAATTGTGTTTGCGGGGGTTGAGCTCTGGCTCTTTATTCCCGCCTCTCAAGTGTCAATCAACTGGTGTACTGATTCCTGAGCCTACTGGGCTCTATCATATCTATATTATAAACTGTGTATGGAGTCAGCCTCCACCACATCACTGCCTAATGCATTCCACCTGTTAACTACTCTGACACTGACAAAATTCTTTCTAACGTCCCTGTGGCTCATGTGGGTCGGTAGGGGGTCTACTGCCGCCCACAGGGTCGGTAAGGGGTCCACTGCCGCCCACAGGGTCGGTAAGGGGTCCACTGCCGCCCACAGGGTCGGTAGGGGGTCCACTACCGCCCACAGGGTCGTTAGGGGTCTACTCGACCCTGCCCCCCCCCCCCCCTTAATGTTAAACACCTGCACACAGTAACCCATGTAATGCTTGAGAAAACTTAGAAAGCTAAACAATAGGAATTATAATGTTTTACATAATTATGATATAATACAGTAATATATTATGATATATTAATGTATTTTATTTATTATTATTGTATACAAGGGTTCTTACATTCCAGTACAGCCAATAGCACGCATAGTGTTATGGGTGAATGTCTGTGTCTTACAGGCACACTCTCCCATGGTACATCACCACCATGTGTCTTGACCTTGTCAAGCACAAGGCGAAGCTTGAAAAATTTCCGAGGTATGTCACTAGACTAGTCCCAGAATTAGGAGGCATGAGTTACGAGGAAAGGCTGCGTGAAATACATCTCACGACACTGGAAGACAGAAGAGTAAGGGGAGGCATGATCACTACCTACAAAATTCTCAGAGGAATTGGCAGGGTTGATAAAGATTAACTGTTTAACACGGGTGACACGCGAACAAGGGGACACAGGTGGAAACTGAGTATCCAAATGAACCACAGGGACGTTAGAAAGAACTTTTTCAGTGTCAGAGTAGTTAACAGGTGGAATGCATTAGGCAGTGATGTGGTGGAGGCTGACTCCATACACAGTTTTAAATGTAGATATGATAGAGCCCAGTAGGCTCAGAAATCTGTGCACCAGTTGATTGACAGTTGAGAGGCGGGACCAAAGAGCCAGAGCTCAACCCCTGCAAGCGCACACACACACACAGGGGGCCGGTGGCTGAGTGAACAGCATGCTGTACGCGTGATCCTGTGGTCCCAGGTTCGATTCCCGGCGCTGGCGAGAAACAATGGGCAAAGTTTCTTTCACCCTGATGCTCTTGTTACCTAGCAGTAAATAGGTACCTTGGAGTTAGACAGCTGTTACGGGCTGCTTCCTGGGTGTGTGGGTGGGGGAGGAACCAGTGATGACGGACCAGTGATGGACCAGTGATGATGGACCAGTGATGGACCAGTGATGACGGACCAGTGATGGACCAGTGATGACGGACCAGTGATGACGGACCAGTGATGACGGACCAGTGATGGACCAGTGATGAACCAGTGATCACGGATCAGTGATGGACCAGTGATGACGGACCAGTGATGACGGACCAGTGATGGACCAGTAATGACGGACCAGTGATGACGGACAAGTGATGATGGACCAGTGATGACGGACCAGTGATGACGGACCAGTGATGGACCAGTGATGACGGACCAGTGATGACGGACCAGTGATGGACCAGTGATGACGGACCAATGACGGACCAGTGATGACGGACCATTGATGGACCAGTGATGATGGACCAGTGATGACGGATCAGTGATGACGGACCAGTGATGGACCAGTGATGACGGACCAGTGATGGATCAGTGATGACGGACCAGTGATGACGGACCAGTGACGGACCAGTGATGACGGAACAGTGATGGACCAGTGATGATGGACCAGTGACGGACCAGTGATGACGGACCAGTGATAACGGACCAGTGATGACGGACCAGTGATGATGGACCAGTGATGACGGACCAGTGATGACGGACCAGTGATGACGGACCAGTGATGACGGACCAGTGATGGACCAGTGATGATGGACCAGTGATGGACCAGTGATGGACCAGTGATGACGAACCAGTGATGACGGACCAGTGATGACGGACCAGTGATGGACCAGTGATGGACCAGTGATGGACCAGTGATGGACCAGTGATGGACCAGTGATGACGGACCAGTGACGGACCAGTGATGGACCAGTGATGACGGACCAGTGATGACGGACCAGTGATGACGGACCAGTGATGGACCAGTGATGACGGACCAGTGATGGACCAGTGATGACGGACCAGTGATGACGGACCTGTGATGACGGACCAGTGATGATGGACCAGTGATGGACCAGTGATGATGGACCAGTGATGACGGACCAGTGATGACGGACCAATGACAGACCAGTGATGACGGACCAGTGATGGACCAGTGATGATGGACCAGTGATGACGGATCAGTGATGACGGACCAGTGACGGACCAGTGATGACGGACCAGTGATGGACCAGTGATGACGGACCAGTGATGACGGACCAGTGATGGACAAGTGATGATGTTCCAGTGACGGACCAGTGATGACGGACCAGTGATGACGGACCAGTGATGACGGACCAGTGATGACGGACCAGTGATGACAGACCAGTGAGGACGGACCAGTGATGACGGACCAGTGATGACGGACCAGTGATGACGGACCAGTGATGGACCAGAGATGATGGACCAGTGATGGACCAGTGATGACGGACCAGTGATGACGGACCAGTGACGGACCAGTGACGGACCAGTGATGGCGGACCAGTGATGGACCAGTGATGACGGACCAGTGATGGACCAGTGATGGACCAGTGATGGACCAGTGATGACGGACCAGTGATGACGGACCAGTGATGACGGACCAGTGATGACGGACTAGTGATGGACCAGTGATGATGGACCAGTGATGGACCAGTGATGACGGACCAGTGATGGACCAGTAATGGACCAGTGATGATGGACCAGTGATGACGGTCCAGTGATGACGGACCAGTGATGACGGTCCAGTGATGACGGACCAGTGATGACGGACTATAGTGATGGACCAGTGATGGACCAGTGATGACGGACCAGTGATGGACCAGTGATGACGGACCAGTGATGACGGACCAGTGATGACGGACCAGTGATGACGGACCAGTGATGGACCAGTGATGGACCAGTGATCACGGATCAGTGATGGACCAGTGATGACGGACCAGTGATGGACCAGTGATGACGGACCAGTGATGACGGACCAGTGATGGACCAGTGATGACGGACCAGTGATGGACCAGTGATGGACCAGTGATGACGGACCAGTGATGACGGACCAGTAATGGACCAGTGATGACGGATCAGTGATGACGGACCAGTGATGGACCAGTGATGACGGACCAGTGATGGACCAGTGATGACGGATCAGTGATGACGGACCAGTGATGGACCAGTGATGACGGACCAGTGATGACGGACCAGTGATGGACCAGTGATGACGGACCAGTGATGACGGACCAGTAATGGACCAGTGATTACGGACCAGTGATGGACCAGTGATGACGAACCAGTGATGACGGACCAGTGATGACGGACCAGTGATGACGACCAGTAATGGTCCAGTGATGACGGACCAGTAATGGTCCAGTAATGGACCAGTGATGACGGACCAGTAATGGTCCAGTGATGACGAACCTAGTGATGGACCAGTGATGACGGATCAGTGATGGACCAGTGATGACGGTCCAGTGATGACGGTCCAGTGATGACGGACCAGTAATGGACCAGTGATGATGTCGCAGTGATGGACCAATGATGGACCAGTGATGATGTAGCAGCGATGGACCAGTGATGACGGACCAGTAATGGACCAGTGATGATGTCGCAGTGATGGACCAGTGATGATGTAGCAGTGATGGACCAGTGATGACGGACCAGTAATGGACCAGTGATGACGGATCAGTGATGACGGACCAGTGATGACGGACCAGTAATGGACCAGTGATGATGTCGCAGTGATGGACCAGTGATGACGGACAAGTAATGGACCAGTGATGATGTCGCAGTGATGGACCAGTGATGATGTAGCAGTGATGGACCAGTGATGACGGACCAGTGATGGACTAGTGATGTACCAATGATGATGTACCAGTGATGGACTAGTGATGAACCAGTGATGGACCAGTGATAACGGACCATCAATTCATTGAATACCCGAAATAAATCATTTTATATTTACCTTTTACTGAAAATTTCCACTTAAATATTCAGTGACAGTAAAGTGCTATGCTCTTTACGATTTTATTATATACTTTTGTGTATAATTTGAGCAGGTGCTTATGTATATTTCTTTTGTATGACTTTTTATGTTCTTTTCTAATGTTCGGGAGTCAGGGTTTTTATGGGAATAAATACTGTGTTGGGCTGTTTATCCTACTGCACCTTACTGGTCAGTAAGGTGCAGTAATGCTCTTACTGAACACTTGGACGGTCGGGGATTGAACGTCGACCTGCATGAAGCGAGACCGTCGCTCTACCGTCCACCCCCAGATGGTTGAAACGAAAAAGGAGGAAGGCTAATACACAGAAAACTATAAAGATATATGTGAGGAGCTCAATTCCAGCTGGCATATAATGTCCACAACAGAGCCTGAGCCCTCAGCGAGCCTCTGGCACTGATCTTTAACGAGTCACTTGAACCAGACAGCGTATCCCCATAGATGTTAAAAGAAGCAGCACAGGCCCTCAGCGAGCCTCTGGCAGTGATCTTTAACGAGTCACTTGGACCGGACAGCGTATCCCCATAGATGTTAAAAGAAGCAGCACAGGCCCTCAGCGAGCCTCTGGCAGTGATCTTTAATGAGTCACTTGGACCAGACTGCGTATCTCCATAGATGTTAAAAGAAGCAGCACAGGCCCTCAGCGAGCCTCTGGCAGTGATCTTTAATGAGTCACTTGGACCAGACAGCGTATCCCCATAGATGTTAAAAGAAGCAGCACAGGCCCTCAGCGAGCCTCTGGCAGTGATCTTTAACGAGTCACTTGGACCGGACAGCGTATCCCCATAGATGTTAAAAGAAGCAGCACAGGCCTTCAGCGAGCCTCTGGCACTGATCTTTAACGAGTCACTTGGACCGGACAGCGTATCCCCATAGATGTTAGAAGAAGCAGCGCAGGCCTTCAGCGAGCCTCTGGCACTGATCTTTAACGAGTCACTTACACATACAGGGGGAGTTGCCAAACTGCTGCAAGAAGGCAAACGTGGTGCCAATCTACAAGAAAGGAGATAGAGAAGAGGCACTTAACTACAGACCAGTGCCACTTGATGTTTATAAACAAAACATCAATTGATGTTTGTAAACAAACATCAATTTGAAAACATGGCTTTAGGGAAGGGAAATATATCCTCCTCCTACATCCTACAATCCACCTACAACACCTTACTACAATCTCCTACAACTCATTACTACAATTACCTAGAACATGCTACTACAATCACGTACAATACGTTATTGCAATCTCCTACAACACGTTATTACAATCACCTACAACACATTATTACAATCTCCTACAACACATTATTACAATCTCCTACAACACGTTATTACAATCTCCTACAACACATTATTACAATCTCCTACAACACGTTATTACAATCTCCTACAACACGTTACTACAATCTCCTACAACACGTTACTACAATCTCCTACAACATGTTACTACAATCACCTACAACACGTTACTACAATCTCCGCTTCGTTTCCGTTTCCGCCTCGGCTGGGAATCGAACCCGGATCCCTTAGGACTCCAACTCCTAAGCGCTGTCCACTCAGCCGCGAGACCCCCCCCTCCTTTGTACTCACCTAGTTGTATTCTTCTAGTTGTGCTTGCTGCACTCCAGTATGTGTCTATTGCCTTCTAGATCCTTCCATAATCTGTTCATGAGTTTCCAGTACCTTCCAGTTCACGAGTTTCCAGAAGGATCCAATGTGTGTTTCTGCCACAGAACCTTCCAGTAATCCTCAACAACTGGAACACCGCCGTAGAGTCTCAACAATATTCCCTCCACAAGCAACTTTAACAATTTATGGGCGGGTCTCCCGGGGCGAGGGTGGGCAGTCAAGGCGTGAAATATGGCCCCCGCGCCGCCACGCTCAACGCCGCTCCTGATTCACGCCGGCAGTCAGGGTGTGAAATATGGCTCCCGCGCCGCCACGCTCAACGCCGCTCCTGATTCACGCGGGCAGTCAGGGCCTGAAATATGGCTCCCGCGCCGCCACGCACAACGCCGCTCCTGATTCACGCGGGCAGTCAGGGCCTGAAATATGGCCCCCGCGCCGCCACGCTCAACGCCGCTCCTGATTCACGCGGCAATATCCGCGGTCCAGGCGCCCACGACGCTATCCAGGAATGGTGAAGTTTGCAGAGGATGCAAGAATTGGAAACCAGTTTTAGGCCGAGGCTTTCAGAAGCTTCCTGGATCTTTCGGAAGCTTCCAGAAGCTTCAAGGAGGTTCTAGAGGCTTCCGTAAGCTTACAGAAGCTTCCTGGACCTTCCAGAAGCTTCCAGGAGCTTCCATAAGCTTCCAGGAAATTCCAGAAGTTCCCGTTTAGGCGAAAAATGGTTCCAGTAGTAGTGGCATATGGCTCATAGAAGGACCGTTTTGCTTTTTCGACGGTCCCTCTATGAGTCGAGGATTTTTCGTAACCCCGCTGACCCTTGCACAGACATCGCTAATGGTCAATGACGTCACCAAGTCTTCATCTTCCCTGCATAAGCCCGTTTACTGTTATGGTGTATTTATTCCCAACCCATACTTATCTAGACGTTTTTTATTTATAGTGTCCCAAATTTTTTCCGGGGACTGTCGTAGCCACAGGGGTGTTTTCAATTTTTTTCCGACGGCTGCCTCTAGCCCAGGGTATGTTTTTCAATTTTTATTTGTTAGTGCCTCGTAGTCTCCTAATCTTTTCATTCATTTATCATCCGATCTCGTTCATCATATGTAATTTTCCAAACAAAGGAGATTAAAAGGTACCCTCCTAGACCCTGCCATTTTGGTTTCCATTTCATTTATGGTTTCCAGATGTTCTAACATTGGCTACTAAATGTTTCAACACTGGCTTCTAGAGGTTTCAACACTGGCTTCTAGAGGTTCCAACACTGGCTTCAAAAAACAGATGTGCAGTATAGAGGCTTTCAGGGCTTGTGTAATCCAAGAACTCTGTTTTAGGGGTTATAGACTCCAATGGGGTCCAAGGGGGTCCAAGGAGTTCCAAGGGGGTCCAAAGAGGTCCAAGGGGGTCCAAGGGGATCCAAGGTTGTCCAAGGAGGTCCAAGGTTGTCCAAGGAGGTCCAAGGGGGTCCAAGGAGGTCCAAGGGGGTCCAAGGTTGTCTAAGGAGGTCCAAGGTTGTCCAAGGAGATCCAAGGGGGGTCCAAGGAGGTCCAAGGGGGTCCAAGGTTGTCCAAGGGGGTCTAAGGAGGCCCAAGGGGGTCCAAGGAGGTCCAAGGTTGTCCAAGGAGGTCCAAAGTTGTCCAAGGAGGTCCAAGGGGGTCCAAGGAGGTCCAAGGTTGTCCAAGGAGGTCCAAGGAGGTCCAAGGTTGTCCAAGGAGGTCTAAGGGGGGTCCAAGGCGGTCCAAGGGGTCCAAGGAGGTCCAAGGTTGTCCAAGGAGGTCCAAGGTTGTCCAAGGAGGTCCAAGGGGGGTCCAAGGTTGTCCAAGGAGGTCCAAGGTTGTCCAAGGAGGTCGAAGGTTGTCCAAGGAGGTCCAAGGGGGTCCAAGGGGGTCCAAGGAGGTCCAAGGAGGTCCAAGGAGGTCCAAGGTTGTCCAAGGAGGTCTAAGGGGGGTCCAAGGAGGTCCAAGGGGTCCAAGGAGGTCCAAGGTTGTCCAAGGAGGTCCAAGGTTGTCCAAGGAGGTCCAAGGTTGTCCAAGGAGGTCCAAGGTTGTCCAAGGAGGTCCAAGGGGGTCCAAGGGGGTCCAAGGAGGTCCAAGGTTGTCTAAGGAGGTCCAAGGTTGTCCAAGGAGGTCCAAGGGGGTCCAAGGAGGTCCAAGGGGGTCCAAGGTTGTCCAAGGAGGTCCAAGGTTGTCCAAGGAGGTCCAAGGTTGTCCAAGGAGGTCCAAGGTTGTCCAAGGAGGTCCAAGGTTGTCCAAGGTTGTCCAAGGAGGTCCAAGGGGGTCCAAGGAGGGTCCAAAAAGGTCCATGGGGGGTCCAAGGAGGTCCAAGGGGTCCAAGGAGGTCCAAGGTTGTCCAAGGAGGTCCAAGGTTGTCCAAGGAGGTCCAAGGTTGTCCAAGGAGGTCCAAGGTTGTCCAAGGAGGTCCAAGGTTGTCCAAGGAGGTCCAAGGTTGTCCAAGGTTGTCCAAGGAGGTCCAAGGTTGTCCAAGGAGGTTCAAGGTTGTCCAAGGAGGTCCAAGGAGGTCCAAGGTTGTCCAAGGAGGTCCAAGGTTGTCCAAGGAGGTCCAAGGTTGTCCAAGGAGGTCCAAGGTTGTCCAAGGAGGTCCAAGGGGGTCCAAGGGGGTCCAAGGAGGTCCAAGGTTGTCCAAGGAGGCCCAAGGGAATCCAAGGGGGTCAAGGAGGTCCAAGGGAGTCCAAGGGGGTCCAAGGGGGGGGGTCCAAAGGAGTCCAATGGGCTGTGGGAATCCTATAAACGTTTCCCAGGGAAGGTGGCAACGTTCCAGAGCAGGGATGCCAGATTGGGCTACTTGTAGCCCAATCTGGTTACCAATTAGGACCTGCCTTACCCTACAGAGTTCTTCGTCGACTTGCTTCCATTCTGAGCTGTGGCTTAGAGCACAGTCGACATATGCGTTAACAACACTCCTCTTGTACCTGTCTGGGCAGTCGCTGTTGGCATTTAGGCACATTCCTATGTTCGTTTCCGTGCTGCGTTTCACTTACGAGATGGAAAAGGATGGAAAGCTGCCCTTTCTAGATGTAACAGTCATGGAAAAGAGCGGAGGTTTCCACACTGCAGTCTACACTAAGGAAACGAACATAGGAATGTGCCTAAATGCCAACAGCGACTGCCCAGACAGGTACAAGAGGAGTGTTGTTAACGCATATGTCGACCGTGCTCTAAGCCACAGCTCAGAATGGAAGCAAGTCGACGAAGAACTCTGTAGGGTAAGGCAGGTCCTAGTCAACAACGGCTTCTCCAATGGTTTCGTCGAAGACATCATAAGAAGGAAAGTGAAACGCCATGCAACCTCTGAAGAGACAACTAACACAACACCTATACCCCCTATTAGACTATTTTACAGGAACTTCTTTTCCACAGCTCATAAAACAGAGGAAAGGGTCCTGAAAGATATTGTTAATAGAAACGTTATCCCTACAGACAAAAATCAGAGGATACAACTGACGATTTACTATAAAACCAGAAAAACGGCCAGCCTACTCATGAGAAACTCTCCAGACACAAAGCAGAACGCTTTAAAAGAGACCAACGTCGTCTATGCCTTTAAATGCCCACTTGGGGACTGTAAGCTCCAAAAAAAACAGTATATAGGCAAGACAACAACATCTCTTTCTAGGCGTTTAACGATGCATAAACAACAGGGCTCCTTTAAGGAACATATAATCTCTTCCCACAACCAAACCATCGCCAGAGAAATCCTAGTAAACAACACAGAAATCATCTATAGATACAGCGATAGCAGGCGGCTTGACGTTTGCGAGGCACTACACATTAAGAAGTCAACACCAGCAATCAACAGCCAATTAATGCACAACTATATTCTACCCACCTCAAGACTCCGCTCCAATATAGAAGCATCAAGAAATATGGACCAATAGGCTTTCTACAATCACTTCCATTTCAATACCCATTGTTTCGTGTTCTGTCTAGTGTTGATGAAATTAATACCCTATTAATGCCACCTCTTGTTCTGTCTTGTGTTGATGAAATTAATACCCTATTAATGCCACCTCACCCAATCCACCTCACTCAAATGAAGATATAAACAAAAATCGGAGATGTGTAAGTTCTATTCAGTTGTGTATTTGTAAACTAAAGTCTTTGAAAATGTAATAAGTTTTACGAAACGCGCTCGTGTCGCGTCAGACTAGAAATAAAAATGAATTTTGGAGAATTGATTTTCGAATTACCTCCAACAGTGAAAAGAAATTTACGAAAGATTGAGAAAATTCGTGTTAGAATTATTAATCTTACTTTTTCGGTCATATTTAATAAAATATGTCTACAGGAAAGACTGCTACCAAAATATACATATAAATATATATATATATATATATATATATATATATACATATATACATATAATATATATATATATATATATATATACATATAAATATATATATATATATATATATATATATATATATATATATATATATATATATATATATATATATATATATATATATATATATATATATATATATATATATATATATATATATATATATTGGTAGCAGTCTTTCCTGTAGACATATATTATTAAATATGACAGTAAATGAAAAATCAATTCTCCAAAATTCATTTTTATTTCTAGTCTGACGCGACACTTGAGCGCGTTTCGTAAAACTTATTACATTTTCAAAGACTTTAGTTTACACACACACACAACTATAACAGAATAGAGCTTAAACATCTTCGATTTATTATACCTGCATTTGGGTGAGGTGATATGTTACAACAGTTTTGGATGAGGTGAAAATAAACTTTCAACACAAGCCAGAACACGAAACAATGGGTATTGAAGGTAAGAATGGAAATAATTGCAGAGGGCCTATTGGCCCATATTTCTTGATGCTTCTATATTGGACCGGAGTCTTGAAGTGGGTAGAATATAGTTGTGCATTAATTGGCTGTTGATTGCTGGTGTTGACTTCTTGATGTGTAGTGCCTCGCAGATGTCAAGCCGCCTGCTATCGCTGTATCTATCGATGATTTCTGTGTTGTTTGGTAAGATTTCTCTGGTGATGGTTTGGTTGTGGGAAGAGATTATATGTTCCTTAATGGAGCCCTGTTGCTTATGCATCGTTAAACGCCTGGAAAGAGATGTTGTTGTCTTGCCTATATACTGAGTTTTTTTAGGCTTACAGTCCCCAAGATGGCATTTGAAGGCATAGACGACGTTGGTCTCTTTTAAAGCGTTCTGCTTTGTGTCTGGAGAGTTTCTCATGAGTAGGCTGGCCGTTTTCTTGGTTTTATAGTAAATCGTCAGTTGTATCTTCTGATTTTTGTCTGTAGGGATAACGTTTCTATTAACAATATCTTTCAGGACCCTTTCCTCCGTTTTTATGAGCTGTGGAAAAGAAGTTCCTGTAAAATAGTCTAATAGGGGGTATAGGTGTTGTGTTAGTTGTCTCTTCAGAGGTTGCATGACGTTTCACTTTCCTTCTTATGATGTCTTCAACGAAACCATTGGAGAAGCCGTTGTTGACTAGGACCTGCCTTACCCTACAGAGTTCTTCGTCGACTTGCTTCCATTCTGAGCTGTGGCTGAGAGCACGGTCGACATAAGCGTTAACAACACTCCTCTTTTACCTGTCTGGGCAGTCACTGTTGGCATTTAGGCACATTCCTATGTTTGTTTCCTTAGTGTAGACTGCAGTGTGGAAACCTCCGCTCCTTTCCATGACTGTTACATCTAGAAAGGGCAGCTTCCCATCCTTCTCCATCTCGTAAGTGAAACGCAACACAGAATTCTGCTCAAATGCCTCCTTCAGCTCCTGCAGATGTCTGACGTCAGGTACCTGTGTAAAAATGTCGTCAACATACCTGCAGTATATGGCCGGTTTCAAGTTCATGTCGACTAAAACTTTTTGCTCGATGGTACCCATGTAGAAATTCGCAAACAGGACACCTAGGGGAGAACCCATAGCGACCCCATCTACTTGCTTATACATGTGCCCATCCGGGCTCAAGAAGGGTGCCTCTTTAGTACAAGCTTGGAGTAGTTTCCTTAGAATGTTTTCTGGTATGTCAAGAGGACATACATGTATGTCAAAATGTCAAAACGCAACTACTTCATGCTACAAACGAATGGAGAAACAGCAACATCGACGAAAGTCTCCGTACTCGCATCGAGCAACACCTCGACATCCTCACAGACCGGCATCACCTCAGCACTGAAACAAGGATAATCAAGAAACTAACAACGTTATATGGAGGACCTATGGCAATTCCACGACCAAGAGACGGTTTCCTGAACCTTGCAGGAGTCAACCTCACTGACGACCAAGTCACTCTCCTAAATCTGGGTATAAACTGTCACGTTATGTCCAGACCAAGTGAGATGGCCCTGAAAGTGGAGTTGGAGATTCTGTTGGACGACATATTCGACCTCGAGGCACAAAAGAAGGTCACCACCAAAGACACCTTACAAGCAGAACTTATTGTGGAAGGAGGCAAGAATCGAGGCAACTACAGAAGCACCATACTGTCCCCGAGCTCAAAGCGGCAGCTAAGAGCCTTCGTGAGAACAAGGAGATAGTTGTCAGGAGAGGTGACAAGTCGCTAATATACGTCATTCTTAAAAAAGACGAATATCAGGCGAAAATGAACCTCATACTCTCTGACCAAACTAAATTCCAAAGGGTAACGAAGGACACTACAGCCGAATTGAAAACAAAGGTCAACAAATTGATCGAAACTGTGAACGCCAAGAAATCCGGACTCCACCTGCCAAAGATTATTGGGGAATATAAACTGTATCGAGGGCTGGGGTTGTTGTTGTTGCGAACTCGTTGGAACCAGTGGTTAGAGGTGTTTGTTTGGGTTTAAACTGTTAGTAGATAGTGGTATGGGAATTGATTTGGAGGAAGGAGGTAATAAAAGTATGTGTTCGTGGGAGAAAAGAATTGGCAAAATGATCAGGGAAAGAGAAGGGCCTCAAAATAATAATTCACTTAGGGTATATTACACTAACACTAGAAATCTAAGAAACAAAATAAACGAGTTAAATGCTCTTGTCTGCACAGAAAAAATAGATATTATTGCACTTACCGAAACGTGGATGAATGTAGAAAACAGAGAGCTATTAGCTGAATATCAAATCAATGGATTTAAACTATTTCACACAGATAGATATATTAGACGAGGAGGGGGAGTAGCCATATATGTTAGGGACAATTTGAAATGTAGTCTCAATGAGGGAATCAAAACTGAGCCACATACAGAAACAGAAACTATTTGGATAGAATTAAACGAAAAAGCAAATAACATTATAATAGGAGTTATATATAGGCCACCAAATTTAGACAGAATGGAAGCAAAGCATCTATGGGATGAAATATCTAGAACATCTAGATCTAACAGTATTTATGTCACGGGTGACTTTAATTTTAGTGGAATAAACTGGTTGAACAAAACAACGAATAATGAAGCAGAAGATTTTCTAGAATTAATTGACGATTGCTTTCTTACGCAACACATTAAGGAACCAACGCGGGGAAATAATATTTTAGATTTAGTGTTAACTAACAGGGAGACACAAATCAAGGACATCGAAATAGGGCGTGAGGGCCTTACTTACACCAAGTAAGGCTTCCAGCACTTCCACTAACACGATAACATCATTTATATTTGCCAACATCCAGGGTATAAAAACACGCAAAACCAACAAAGTTCAATTTATAGATGGTCTCCTTCATGAGGCAAATGCAGTGTTTGCAGCCCTAACAGAAACCCACACAAGGGACTACCATGATGGTGAAATATGGATCTCAGAGTACAATCTTTTCAGATGTGATAGGAAACACCGGCTTCAGGGTGGGGTCAGCCTCTACATCAAAGACACACTCATCTGTACTGAGCTGCTAAACACCTCAAATGATATGGTGGAAGTGCTGATAATCAAAATAGAGATTCTAAATGTAGTTATTGTCCTTGTATATAAGTCACCGGAGGCAAACCCTCAGCAGTTTAAAGACCAACTAATGAAAATAGAACACTGCTTGGAAAACCTCACAAATCCAGCTCCGAACATCATCCTGCTTGGGCACTTCAACCTACGGCACCTGAAATGGAAGCACCTGGCTAATACAGTAATATCAGAAAGAATACCAGGAAGTAGCCTAAATGAACAGGCACATGCAAATGACCTGCTACGGATGTGCGACAGGTTTGCCTTAAACCAGCAAATAGTAGAACCAACTAGGAAGGAGAACACGCTGGACCTCATTTTCACTAATAATGATGAATTGATCAGGAACATAATGATTACAAATACCTGTTACTCAGATCACAACTTAATTGAAGTTATGACAACCATGGGGAGTAGACCTTCAAAACCAGTCCAGATTCCCGGTGGAGGAGATTTCAGCAAATTCAACTTCAATAATAAACAGATAAACTGGGAGCGAATAAACCAGGACTTCACAGAAATAAACTGGGAAGAACAGCTAGGAAATGCAAACCTGAACCAGTGCCTGGAAAAAATAAGCTCAGTAGCACTAGAAATATGTTCAAACCGCATACCTCTAAGAAAAAAGAGGAAGAGATGCAGATTGGAACGGGAACGTCGTTCTCTATATAGGCGAAGAAAACGAATCGCGGAACAACTTGAGAGTCGCACCCTATCTCAAGAACGGCGAAGAAGGTTAGGTAGAGAAATAGAAACAATTGAACGGAAGCTACAAGAATCATACAGAACCCAGGAGAGGCAAAGAGAGCAAAAGGCCATCAGTGAAATAGAAAGAAATCCGAAATATTTTTTCTCCTATGCAAAATCAAGATAAAAAACCACATCTAGTATCGGGCCCCTGCGAAAGGGAGATACCTGTAGAACTTTCACCGATGTCAACAAAGAAATGAGCGAGCTACTGAGGACGCAGTACGACTCTGTTTTCAGCGAGCCATTAAACACACTAAAGATTGATAACCTAAATGAATTTTTCATGGATACGATACCAACATCAAATCATATATCAGACGTCACCCTATCCCCACTGGATTTTGAAGAAGCCATAAACAGTATGCCTATGCACTCTGCACCAGGCCCGGATTCTTGGAACTCCATATTCATCAAGAACTGTAAAAAACCACTATCGCAGGCCCTCCACATTCTGTGGAGACAAAGCCTAGATACTGGCGCTATTCCTGATATACTAAAAACAGCAGAGATAGCACCACTTCATAAAGGAGGAAATAAGGCAGAGGCAAAAAATTACAGACCGATAGCGCTAACATCGCACATCATAAAAAATTTTGAGAGAGTGCTAAGAAGTAAAATCACAAAATTCATGGAATCACAGCAACTCCATAACCCCGGACAACATGGTTTCAGAACAGGGCGCTCTTGCCTGTCGCAGTTGCTGGACCACTATGATATGGCATTAGATGCTATGGAAGACAAACATAACGCGGATGTAATTTACACAGATTTCGCAAAAGCTTTTGATAAATGTGACCATGGTGTTATTGCACATAAAATGCGTTCAAAAGGAATTACCGGAAAAATAGGCAGATGGATCTACAATTTCCTGACCAACAGAACCCAATGTGTAATAGTCAACAAAATAAAATCCAGCCCATCAACCGTGAAGAGCTCAGTCCCCCAGGGTACTGTGCTTACTCCAGTACTTTTTCTCATCTTCATTTCGGACATACCTATAGCACTGTATCATCCTATGCAGATGACACTAGGATCTTCATGAGAGTAGGCAACATAGAGGACACGGCGAACCTCCAGTCAGATGTAGATCAGGTCTTTCTATGGGCTACAGAAAATAATATGGTGTTTAACGAAGATAAGTTCCAGCTCATGCGCTATGGAAAAAATGAAAATATAAAAACGGAAACCACGTACAAAACTCAGGCAAATCATAACATAGAATGAAAAGGCAATGTAAAGGATCTGGATGTACTCATGTCGGAAGACCTTACCTTTAAAGAACACAATAATGTAGCCGTCACAACTGAAAAAAAATGACAGGTTGGATAACAAGAACTTTTCGCACTAGAGATGCTATACCGATGATGATACTTTTCAAAACGCTTGTGCTCTCTAGAGTGGAGTACTGCTGCACAATGACAGCACCTTTCAAAGCTGGAGAAATTACTGACCTGGAGAGCGTGCAGAGATCCTTTACTGCTAGAATCCACTCAGTAAAACATCTAAACTATTGGGACCGACTAAAGAGCCTAAAACTGTACTCCCTTGAGTGCAGGCGGGAGAGGTACATAATAATTTACACGTGGAAAATATTAGAGGGGCTGGTCCCAAACCTGCACACAGAAATAACATCACATGAGACCAGAAGACATGGCAGGATGTGCAGAATACCCCCGTTGAAAAACAGAGGTGCAACTGGTACTCTGAGAGAGAACTCTATCAACATCAGAGGTCCGAGACTGTTCAACACGCTTCCACTACACATAAGGGGCATAACTGGCCGACCCCTCACAGTGTTCAAGAGAGAACTGGATAAGCACCTCCAAAGGATACCTGATCAACCAGGCTGTGACTCGTACGTCAGGCTGTGAGCAGCCGCGTCCAACAGCCTGGTTGATCAGTCCGGCAAGCAGGAGGCCTGGTCGACGACCGGGCCGCGGGGACGCTAAGCCCCGGAAGCACCTCAAGGTAACCTCAAGGTAAGGTAAGGTGAGCTAGGGAACAGTGATCATAAAGAAATCAGATTTAGCGTTCAATGGAATAGATCTAAAGGAGAAAATTCTATTAAAGTGCCTGATTTTCGAAAAGCTGATTTCAATAGCCTAAGAAATTTCTTTGATCAAATAGATTGGAAAGTCTTAGGTATGGGGTGTGGGCCGGTATTGGAGCTAGACGTGAACCCAGCGATAGGTGACGTAAAAGGGGTTTTCGATGTGGATTCAAAATATAACTTATTTAAAAATATTCTAACCAAAGCCCAGGAATGTAAAGTACCATATGAATTGAATAGATCGAATACTAATGATCCAAAGTGGATAACAAAGGATCTGAAGAACCTTATAGGTAAAAAGAGAGCGTGGTACAACAGGATTAGGAATTGGGAAGTCAGTTTAGAACAGGAATTCGTACAACTGGTTAGAAATACTAAAAAAGAGATAAGGAAAGCAAAAAGAAACTATGAAACTCGCATAGCATAGCAAGCAAAAACGAATCCTAATGGGTTTTTCCAGTTATACCGGACAAAGATTAGGGAAAGTATAGATCCATTAAAAACTGAGACAGGTCAAATAACAGATAATGATGAAGAGATGAGTAGTATTTTTAATAAATATTTTATATCTATGTTTACTAAAGAGGAACTTAACAATATGCCTTCAGCCGAACAAGTCTATGTGGGTGGGGACGAGGACAGGTTAACTAGTTTAGCAGTTACCAGGGAGGATGTAAGTAAACAAATAGTTAAACTCAAACCAAACAAATCCCCAGGGCCGGATGAAGTGTTTGCCAGGGTACTTAAAGAATGCAAAGAGGAGCTTTCCGAGCTACTGTCTACCATATTTAATAAATCAGTTGAGTTAGGCAGAGTGCCAGAGTTATGAAAAGTTGCTAATGTGATACCAATTTTTAAGAAAGGAGATAGATCATTTGCGTCAAACTATCGACTAATTAGCCTAACGTCTATTGTGGGAAAGTTACTTGAATCGATAATTGCAAATAAAATTCGTCTTCATCTTGAAAAACACAAATTAATAAATGAGTCGCAACATGGTTTTACAAATGGCCGTTCATGTTTAACAAATTTGCTATCTTTTTATTCCAGCATAGATAAGCCAGTTCATAGTGGTAAGGATTGTGATGTTGTGTACCTTGACTTAAGCAAAGCTTTTGATACAGTGCCAAAGAAAGACTGATTAAAAAAATAGAGGCTCATGGTATTGGAGGTGCTATATTAAGCTGGATTAGGGCATGGCTATTCCAAAGGAAACAGAGAGTTAGTATAAATGGGGTTAAGTCAGAGTGGGAAAATGTTGTAAGTGGAGTGCCTCAGGGCTCTGTCCTGGGACCTCTGTTGATTATAATATATATCAATGATTTAGATTCAGGTTTGAGTAGCAACATTTGCAAATTTGCCGATGATACAAAAATCGGCAGGGAAATTAATATGGAAGAAGACTCACTATCACTTCAAGTTGATCTAAATAGGGTTTTGAAATGGTCAAAGGATTGGCAGATGCAGTTTAATGCTGATGAATGTAAAGTTCTGAGGCTAGGTAATGATGATAGAGTTACAAGATACGAGCTAGATGGTGTTGAGATTGCGAAGTCGAATTGCGAAAGGGATCTGGGAGTTATGATAAGTAAGAATTTAAAACAAGGATCAATGCATGAATGTTCGTAATAAGGCAAATAGGATACTGGGATTTATTAATCGAAGCGTTAGTAACAAGACACCTTGTGTGGTTCTTCAGCTATATCTTGCTCTGGTTAGGCCCCATTTAGATTATGCATTTCAGTTTTGGTCGCCTTACTATAGAATGGATATAAGTTCACTTGAACGTGTCTAGCGTAGGATGACTAAGTTAATTTTCCAAATTAGAAACCTTTCATATGAAGAAAGATTAACAAAGCTTCAATTGCATTCACTGGAAAGGCGAAGAGTTAGGGGTGACATGATAGAGGTTTACAAGTGGATGAATGGACATAACAAAGGAGATATTAATAGGGTATTAAAAGTATCAACAATGGTATAAATTGGATAAGTTTAGATTTAGGAAAGACTTGGGTAAATACTGGTTCTGTAACAGGGTTGTTGATTTGTGGAACCAATTACCGCGTAACGTGGTGGAGGTGGGGTCCCTCCATTGTTTCAAGCGCGGGTTGGACAAGTATATGAGTGGGATTGGGTGGTTATAGATAGGAGCTGCCTCGTATGGGCCAATAGGCCTTCTGCAGTTACCTTTGTTCTTATGTTCTTATTTTCTAACGGACATGGCTACTCCCCCTCCTCTTCTAATATATCTATCTGTGTGAAATAGTTTAAATCCATGTATTTGATATTCAGCTAATAGTTCTCTATTTTCTATATTCATCCGGCCCTGGGGATTTGTTTGGTTTTAGTTTTACTATTTGTTTAATTACATCCTCCCTGGTAACTGCTAAAATAGTCAACTTGTCCTCGTCCCCACCCACATGTACACTTGCTCGGCTGAAGGCATATTGTTAGGTTCCACTTTAGTAAATTCAGATATAAAATAGTTATTAAAAATACTACTCATCTCCTCGTCATTATCCGTTACTTGACCTGTCTCAGTTTTTAATGGACCTATCGTTTCCCCTAGTCTTAGGTCGATATAACCGAAAAAAAACATTTAGGATTTGTCTTCGCTTGCCCTGCTATGCGAACTTCATAGTTTCATAGCAATATGGAAGTTGTAGTGAAGGACCTGGTGACTCTAGTGGGAGCCCTGAGGACAGAGTTGGACTCTCTGCGGGAGGAGGTGCGTCAGCTTAAAAAACAACGAGAAGTAACGAAGGAGGAGACCAGCAGTAAAGGGACCTCGTCTTGGAGAGTTGCGAAAGACAGGGGCCTTAAGAAGACTTTGATAAAGCCGCCTTCAAACGCCATAGCAACTTCAAATTCATTTGACGTTTTGGAGGACGAGTGCTGTGGAGAGACTGTGGATCGCGCAAAAGGGAAAGCAACGAAGAGAAAGGAAGCGCAGGCCCCTCAGAAAGTAAAGGAAGTACCTAAGCAAACATTAGTTGTGGGAGATTCCCAGATAAGGTATTTGGATAGAACGTTTTGTGCTAGAGATAGGGGGAACAGGTTAAGGGTTTGCTATCCCGGAGCTGGCATTGGTGATATTATAAACAACATGAATGATATTATGGCTGGTAATGGGAACAATCCCATTATTTGCATTAGCGTGGGAGGAAATGATGTTGGTCGAGTCAGGAGTGAGGAACTGATTCAGAGGTATAAAACAGCCATAGAGTTAGTTAGGAGCAAGGGAGGAATCCCGATCATATGTGGCATTCTTCCAAGAAAGGGAGTGGGAAATGAATGGATATCGAGGGCACTTGGTGTCAATTGCCGGCTGGAAAGATATTGCAAATCAAATGCAATATCTTTCATAGACAACTGGGAACACTTCTATGGAAGAAATGAAATGTATGCTCGTGATGGGGTGCATCTATCGAGAGCTGGGGTTGTTGCTGTTGCGAACTCGCTAGAAGAAGTGGTTAGAGGTGTTTGTTTGGGTTTAAACTGTTAGTAGATAGAGGTATGGGAATTGATTTGGAGGAAGGAGGTAATAAAAGTATGTGTTTGTGGGAGAAAGGAATTGGCAAAACGATCAGGGAAAGAGAAGGTCCGCAAAATAACAATTCACTTATGGTATATTACACTAATAGTAGAAGTCTAAGAAATAAAATTAACGAATTAAATGCTCTTGTCTGCACAGAAAAAATAGATATTATTGCACTTACCGAAACGTGGATGAATTTAGAAAATAGAGAACTATTAGCTGAATATCAAATATATGGATTTAAACTATTTCACACAGATAGATATATTAGACGAGGAGGTGGAGTAGCCATATATGTTAGGGACAATTTGAAATGTAGTCTCAAAGAGGGAATCAAAACAGAGCCACACACAGAAACTATTTGGATTGAATTAAAGCGATAGGTGACTTAAATGGGGATTTCGATGTGGATTCAATATATAACTTATTTAAGAATATTCTAAACAAAGCACAGGAACGTAGTATACCATACAAATTGAATAGATCGAATACAAATGACCCAAAGTGGATAACAAAGAATTTGAAGAACCTTATAGGTAAAAAGAGAGCTTGGTACAAAAGGATTAAAAATGGGGAGGTCACTTTAGAACAGGAATTCGTACAACTGGTTAGAAATGTTAAAAAAGAGATAAGGAAAGCAAAAAGAAACTATGAAGTTCGCATAGCAGGGCAAGCAAAGACAAATCCTAAAGGGTTTTTTCAGTTATATCGTACTAAGACTAGGGAAAGGATAGGTCCATTAAAAACTGAGACAGGTCAAATAACAGATAGTGATGAAGAGATGAGTAGTATTTTTAATAAATATTTTGTATCTGTATTTACTAAAGAGGAACTTAACAATATGCCTTCAGCCGAACAAGTCTATGTGGGTGGGGACGAGGACAGGTTGACGAGTTTAACAGTTACCAGGGAGGATGTTCTTAAACAAATAGTAAAACTCAAACCAAACAAAGCCCCAGGGCCGGATGAAGTGTTTGCCAGGGTGCTTAAAGAATGCAAAGAGGAGCTTTGTGACCCACTGTCAACCATATTTAATAAAGCAATAGAGTCAGGCAGAGTGCCAGAGTTTTGGAAAGTTGCTAATGTGATACCAGTTTTTAAGAAAGGAGATAGATCACTTGCGTCTAACTATCGACCAATTAGCCTAACGTCTATTGTGGGAAAGTTACTCGAATCCATAATAGCAAATAAAATTCGTCTTCATCTTGAAAAACATAAATTAATAATTGAGTCGCAACATGGTTTTATAAATGGCCGTTCATGTTTAACAAATTTGTTATCTTTTTATTCTAGCATTGTTGAGGCAGTTGATAGTGGTAAGGATTGCGATGTTGTATACCTTGACTTTAGCAAAGCTTTTGATACAGTGCCACATGAAAGACTGATTAAAAAGATAGAGTCTCATGGTATTGGGGGTGCTATATTAAGCTGGATTAGGGCATGGCTATACCAAAGGAAACAGAGAGTTAGTATAAATGGAATCAAGTCAGAGTGGAAATATGTTGTAAGTGGAGTGCCTCAAGGCTCTGTCCTGGGACCTCTGTTGTTTATAATATATATAAATGATTTAGATTCAGGTTTGAGTAGCAACATTTGCAAATTTGCCGATGATACGAAAATCGGTAGGGAAATTAATTCGGAGGAGGACTCACTATCACTTCAAGTTGATCTAGATAGGGTTTTGAAATGGTCAAAGGATTGGCAGATGCAGTTTAATGCTGATAAATGTAAAGTTCTGAGGTTAGGTAAGGATGATAGAGTTACAAGATACGAGCTAGATGGTGTTGTGATTGCGAAGTCGGATTGCGAAAGGGATCTGGGAGTTATGATTAGTAAGAATTTAAAACAAAAGGATCAATGCATAAATGTTCGTAATAAGGCAAATCGGACACTTGGATTTATTAATCGCAGCGTTAGTAACAAGACACCTGGTGTGGTTCTTCAGCTATATCTTGCTCTAGTTAGGCCCCATTTAGATTATGCAGTTCAGTTTTGGTCGCCATATTATAGAATGGATATAAATTCACTTGAACGTGTCCAGCGTAGGATGACTAAGTTAATTCCCCAAATTAGAAATCTTTCATATGAAGAAAGATTAACAAAGCTTAAGTTGCATTCACTGGAAAGGCGAAGAGTTAGGGGTGACATGATAGAGGTTTACAAGTGGATGAATGGACATAACCGGGGGGATATTAATAGGGTATTAAAAGTATCAACACAGGACAGAACACGAAACAATGGGTATAAATTGGATAAGTTTAGATTTAGGAAAGACTTGGGTAAATACTGGTTCAGTAACAGGGTTGTTGATTTGTGGAACCAATTGCCGCGTAACATTGTGGAGGTGGGGTCCCTCGATTGTTTCAAGCACGGGTTGGACAAGTATATGAGTGGGATTGGGTGGTTATAGAATAGGAGCTGCCTCGTATGGGCCAACAGGCCTTCTGCAGTTGCCTTTGTTCTTATGTTCTTATGTTCTAAACGAAAAAGCTAATAATATTATAATAGGAGTAATATATAGGCCACCAAATTTAGACAGAATGGAAGCAAAGCATCTATGGGATGAAATATCTAGAGCATCTAGATCTAACAGTATTTATGTCATGGGTGACTTTAATTTTAGCGGAATAAACTGGTTGAACAAAACAGGGAATAGTGAAGCAGAAGATTTTCTAGAATTAATTGACGATTGCTTTCTTACGCAACACATTAAGGAACCAACACGGGAAAATAATATTTTAGATTTAGTGTTAACTAACAGGGAAACGCAAATTAATGACATCGAAATAGGGAGTGAGCTAGGGAGCAGTGATCACAAAGAAATCAGATTTAGCATAGAATGGAATAGACCAGTAGGAGAAAATTCTGTTAAAGTGCCAGATTTTCGAAAAGCTGATTTTAATAGCCTAAGAAATTTTTTGGGTCAAATTGATTGGAAAGGCTTGGGTATGGGGTGTGGGCCGGTCTTGGAGCGAGACATGAACCCAGCGATAGGTGACTTAAATGGGGATTTCGATGTGGATTCAATATATAACTTATTTAAGAATATTCTAAACAAAGCACAGGAACGTAGTATACCATACAAATTGAATAGATCGTATACTAATGACCCAAAGTGGATAACAAAGAATTTGAAGAACCTTATAGGTAAAAAGAGAGCTTGGTACAAAAGGATTAAAAATGGGGAGGTCACTTTAGAACAGGAATTCGTACAACTGGTTAGAAATGTTAAAAAAGAGATAAGGAAAGCAAAAAGAAACTATGAAGTTCGCATAGCAGGGCAAGCAAAGACAAATCCTAAAGGGTTTTTTCAGTTATATCGTACTAAGACTAGGGAAAGGATAGGTCCATTAAAAACTGAGACAGGTCAAATAACAGATAGTGATGAAGAGATGAGTAGTATTTTTAATAAATATTTTGTATCTGTATTTACTAAAGAGGAACTTAACAATATGCCTTCAGCCGAACAAGTCTATGTGGGTGGGGACGAGGACAGGTTGACGAGTTTAGCAGTTACCAGGGAGGATGTTCTTAAACAAATAGTAAAACTCAAACCAAACAAATCCCCAGGGCCGGATGAAGTGTTTGCTAGGGTGCTTAAAGAATGCAAAGAGGAGCTTTGTGACCCACTGTCAACCATATTTAATAAATCAATAGAGTCAGGCAGAGTGCCAGAGTTTTGGAAAGTTGCTAATGTGATACCAGTTTTTAAGAAAGGAGATAGATCACTTGCGTCTAACTATCGACCAATTAGCCTAACGTCTATTGTGGGAAAGTTACTCGAATCTATAATAGCAAATAAAATTCGTCTTCATCTTGAAAAACATAAATTAATAATTGAGTCGCAACATGGTTTTATAAATGGCCGTTCATGTTTAACAAATTTGTTATCTTTTTATTCTAGCATTGTTGAGGCAGTTGATAGTGGTAAGGATTGCGATGTTGTATACCTTGACTTTAGCAAAGCTTTTGATACAGTGCCACATGAAAGACTGATTAAAAAAAATAGAGTCTCATGGTATTGGGGGTGCTATATTAAGCTGGATTAGGGCATGGCTATACCAAAGGAAACAGAGAGTTAGTATAAATGGAATCAAGTCAGAGTGGGAAAATGTTGTAAGTGGAGTGCCTCAAGGCTCTGTCCTGGGACCTCTGTTGTTTATAATATATATAAATGATTTAGATTCAGGTTTGAGTAGCAACATTTGCAAATTTGCCGATGATACGAAAATCGGTAGGGAAATTAATTCGGAGGAGGACTCACTATCACTTCAAGTTGATCTAGATAGGGTTTTGAAATGGTCAAAGGATTGGCAGATGCAGTTTAATGCTGATAAATGTAAAGTTCTGAGGTTAGGTAATGATGATAGAGTTACAAGATACGAGCTAGATGGTGTTGTGATTGCGAAGTCGGATTGCGAAAGGGATCTGGGAGTTATGATTAGTAAGAATTTAAAACAAAAGGATCAATGCATAAATGTTCGTAATAAGGCAAATCGGACACTTGGATTTATTAATCGAAGCGTTAGTAACAAGACACCTGGTGTGGTTCTCAAGCTATATCTTGCTCTAGTTAGGCCCCATTTAGATTATGCAGTTCAGTTTTGGTCGCCATATTATAGAATGGATATAAATTCACTTGAACGTGTCCAGCGTAGGATGACTAAGTTAATTCCCCAAATTAGAAATCTTTCATATGAAGAAAGATTAACAAAGCTTAAGTTGCATTCACTGGAAAGGCGAAGAGTTAGGGGTGACATGATAGAGGTTTACAAGTGGATGAATGGACATAACCGGGGGGATATTAATAGGGTATTAAAAGTATCAACACAGGACAGAACACGAAACAATGGATATAAATTGGTTAAGTTTAGATTTAGGAAAGACTTGGGTAAATACTGGTTCAGTAACAGGGTTGTTGATTTGTGGAACCAATTGCCGCGTAACATTGTGGAGGTGGGGTCCCTCGATTGTTTCAAGCACGGGTTGGACAAGTATATGAGTGGGATTGGGTGGTTATAGAATAAGAGCTGCCTCGTATGGGCCAATAGGCCTTCTGCAGTTACCTTTGTTCTTATGTTCTTATGTTCTTATGTTTCTTTTTGCTTTCCTTATCTCTTTTTTAACGTTTCTAACTTTCTGATTTCTTGTACGAATTCCTGTTCTAAACTGACTTCCCAGTTCTTAATCCTTTTGTACCACGCTCTCTTTTTACATATAAGATTTTTCAAATTCTTTGTTATCCACTTTAGGTCATTAGTATTCAATCTTTTCAATTTGTATGGTATATTACGTTCCTGTGCTTTGCTTAGAATATTCTTAAAAAAGTTATATTTTGAATCTATATCGAAATCCCCTTTTATGTCACCTATCGCTGGGTTCAAACGTCTGTTGTGGGAAAGTTACTCGAATCGATGAGAACAAGAACATTAGAACAAAGGCAACTGCAGAAGGCCTATTGGCCCATACGAGGCAGCTCCTATTTATAACCACCCAATCCCACTCATATACATGTCCAACCCATGCTTGAAACAATCGAGGGACCCCACCTCCACAATGTTATGTGGCAATTGGTTCCACAAATCAACAACCCTGTTACTGAACCAGTATTTACCCAAGTCTTTCCTAAATCTTAACTTATCCAATTTATAACCATTGTTTCGTGTTCTGTCTTGTGTTGATACTTTTAATACCCTATTAATAGCCCCTTTGTTATGTCCATTCACGCACTTGAAAACCTCTATCATGTCACCCCTAACTCTTCAGCTTTCCAGTGAATGCAACTTGAGCTTTGTTAATCTTTCTTCATATGAAAGATTTCTAATTTGGGGAATTAACTTAGTCATCCTACGCTGGACATGTTATACTCAAATTCTATGTCAGTTGAAATGTAACTAATCACAGGCAAGTAAGCCTCTGACGTCATGCCAGACAGAGGAGCATCAAGCCATGCTCCCAGCAGCCTCAGTTATCCTCACAGACTCATAGTAGAAAGACTTCGGCTGGATAGTTATACACCTGTTTGTCTCGCTCAATAAATATATACAGAAGCGACTACTGTTTCTACATTCTACCCGAACAAGGCAAACGAATACTGGTAGCAGCAGTGGGATCCAGAAATTTTTTTTCTGGAAACTAAAATTCAAGTACCCAGCATCGCCGTGTGTTTCATAGTACCGCCATCAGCCGCCTTCATAAGAACAAAGGTAACTGCAGAAGGCCTATTGGCCCATACGAGGCAGCTCCTATTCTATAACCACTCAATCCCACTCATATACTTGTCCAACCCGCGCTTGAAACAATCGAGGGACCCCACCTCCACAATGTTACGCGGCAATTGGTTCCACAAATCAACAACCCTGTTACTGAACCAGTATTTACCCAAGTCTTTCCTAAATCTAAACTTATCCAATTTATATCCATTGTTTCGTGTTCTGTCCTGTGTTGATACTTTTAATACCCTATTAATATCCCCCCGGTTATGTCCATTCATCCACTTGTAAACCTCTATCATGTCACCCCTAACTCTTCGCCTTTCCAGTGAATGCAACTTAAGCTTTGTTAATCTTTCTTCATATGAAAGATTTCTAATTTGGGGAATTAACTTAGTCATCCTACGCTGGACACGTTCAAGTGAATTTATATCCATTCTATAATATGGCGACCAAAACTGAACTGCATAATCTAAATGGGGCCTAACTAGAGCAAGATATAGCTTGAGAACCACACCAGGTGTCTTGTTACTAACGCTGCGATTAATAAATCCAAGTGTCCGATTTGCCTTATTACGAACATTTATGCATTGATCCTTTTGTTTTAAATTCTTACTAATCATAACTCCCAGATCCCTTTCGCAATCCGACTTCGCAATCACAACACCATCTAGCTCGTATCTTGTAACTCTATCATCATTACCTAACCTCAGAACTTTACATTTATCAGCATTAAACTGCATCTGCCAATCCTTTGACCATTTCAAAACCCTATCTAGATCAACTTGAAGTGATAGTGAGTCCTCCTCCGAATTAATTTCCCTACCGATTTTCGTATCATCGGCAAATTTGCAAATGTTGCTACTCAAACCTGAATCTAAATCATTTATATATATTATAAACAACAGAGGTCCCAGGACAGAGCCTTGAGGCACTCCACTTACAACATTTTCCCACTCTGACTTGATTCCATTTATACTAACTCTCTGTTTCCTTTGGTATAGCCATGCCCTAAATAGTTATAGCCGCCATCCTGCCACCCACGCATCAAATATTGTGCGAGACCGGGGTCCTGCCATCAACCACTACTCCAGGCCAACGTTTCAGAAGTAAGGGTCAATATTTTCCTGTGAGAACACGCACTCATCAGTGAGGAGGAAGGAAGCTTCCCGCGCCAGCCATTTTTGAATCTCGCGCCACCACGTGGGAACCTGCACCCACCACCATCACCACCACCCAAGCTGACAGTATCTATGCTTTGTGAGTGTTCAAGCTACTGCAATCGTGGTCAATCATCGTCGCAACTATCAACTGATCATCGTATGTGCTGTATTGTTCCTTGAGAATATTTGGTGGACTGCAATTGTTTGACTAGTGTCGCCTCCCCAAGCTCACACACCTCGCCTCCCTCTCAAGCTCATACCTCGCCACCAGCCCCTGCTACATCATTTTGTGTGAACTCCTGCCTCCCAATCGTGTTTCTCCATCGACATCGTCGCAATATCGTCGTCGTCAGAATTTATCTTCGCGCTTCCAGCGTCAACAGTGTGGGGTCCCTGATTCTCGCGCCACCACCGCCAGGAGCGCTGCTATCGCACCAGTTTGTAAACACGCCTCACATGTGCCTCTTCAGATCTTCACGACGCTCCTCCTACTTTGGCTACTGGTGATCCTCATGAATTACAACCCTGAGATAAGTAATTGCTAGTTGAGAACAACGTGCCAAGTGCTAAAAAGTGACTTACGTAATAATACACATAATATCCTGTGAATTAACCATTCAGTGACTTGTTAAATATTGGAGCTGGTTCAGTACTCCACTCCCCACAGTTTTCTTGTGTGATTTCAACATTCCTGCTTCTTACAGTAATTTCATTGAATTTTAATTGTTCTCCTAGAGTGTTATTGGTAAATTCAAATTCCAGTGAAGTAAGAAATCCTTGTTTTAGTAGCAGTTAAGGATTTGTGCAATATAATTTTTTTTTTAATTCCTCCAGGCCTAAAATTGAAATTTATTCCTTCAACATTGCATATTATAATTTTTACCATAGCAGTTATATACATTCCTGTGTCCAGTTTATGTGCTACATACATATTTCTTGCATTGCCACTTGTTGTGTTGAATCTTTTTAATTAAATTTTGCACTTGCACTTCCAGTTTTTATATTCTCAATTGCTGTGCTTAGTCTGGTTTAATTAATTTACATACATCTAATTCCAGTCATTTTTTTTAATGAAAGATTGCTAAATTTAGTTTACAATTGCTTGTTCTTAATTATTTTCTTGCCTAGCCCAATTTAATAATTTTATTTCTGCCATTTTTACTTTAGCCAAGTTGATATTTTTTTGTGTGTTTATTTTTGTGTACACTATCTCTGATGCCAGGTGCACTTCATTATAATCTGCGTTCAAATATTACTTCCACGGCTGTGACAATGCCTACCACTGTTGAAATCCCTTCAGAATCAACGGAAACAGTTGCTCGTCCCAATGGCCAGAGATCAGCTCAGGAAATGGCTATTCCTCTTTTTGCTGGGGAATCACGCTTATTAGAATCATGGTTTAGTAAGGTTGAAGTGAAAACTGTTGCACGTTTTTCTAAGCCTACTGATGCCGAATACTTAGCAATTGCACGGTCAGCTGTGGACACAACCAAAGGTGATGCACGTTTCGTTGTTGACGAGAAAGCCATTGTTAGCCTCCAGTCATGGTCTGATTTTAAGGATTTCTTTCGCCGGCGTTTTGTTAATAAAGGAGACCTCGACCCGTATCGGTTAGTCAAGAAAATTGCCAATGCCACCATGCAGCCTGGTGAATCTTTTAATGCATTTACTAGCCGTCTCGATCAGTATCTGTATGCCTTAGTTTCTGCTATGAATAATTCGACTTGGTTAGATAAAGACAATATCTGTCCCTTGAGGCTATGGCCAAAATGATAGCATTTGGTACTTTAATGCATTTTGCCCCCAGCATACTAAACCAATCGTTGAGCAACAAAATTTTGGTGTTAAACATGAAATTGGTGAAGTGTTTGAGGCTATTAACAATGCCGCCGATAAACTAGCTCCCCGAAGTGCTCAACTGTTGCCACCCTCTGATACTGTAAATGTAGTAACAAGCTCTCAGCCTCCTCCCACAAACTCTCAAAACTCTTGGTCGCAGAAACATGCCCATGCTCATAGCCCCCAGTCAAATTCGCGCCTCATAAATTGCCGAAACGCCATAGTCCACAACCATCCACTCCCTCATGTTGGCATTGTGGTAAGAGTAACCACCTCGCAAGGGACTGTTGGTCCGCCCCTAGATCATCACCACCTAGACAATTCTCTCGGTCCCCTCGTCAATCTAATCATTCTAGGCTCCCATACTGCAAGTACCATAAACAAGTTGGTCACCACACTGCGGATTGTAGAGCTAGGCAAAGGACATCTCCACCTCGTAACTCCTACGGTCAGTCTTGGCGAGGTGCACAGCGTCCAAGACATTATCAGAACCCACGTAATTACAACTCCCAGCCCAGCTATAATGCAATTTCAAATTATAATGCTCAGCCACAGAATGCTGGAGCTCAGAATGTTCACTCCATGTCGTCGGGAAACCCCCAAGGCCATCCGCTAACCAATTCAAGCTAGCCAATCCTAGTGCCCTCCCTGTGTATTCAGTAGCTACCCAAAATAGATTTGGACTCTTGACAGAGGAGGACACTGACTCTAGACCAGTTGTAGATGTTGACGGGTCCACAGTAAATTTGACACAAACAAGACGCAGATATCCCAGACAACTTAAGGCAAAAGTAGTAACTTGTCCAGTCTCAAGTGATGGTCCCCTTGTCTCAGCCATTGTACATGGTAGAGTTTTAAAAGTTTTTCTTGACTCAGGTGCAAAAATTAATATTGTCAAGCCCTCAGCTCTTAGAGACATTGAAAGTAAGCACCCTACTATTTTAAAACAGTCACACATACCTTTTCTAAGTGGTATTTCAGGAAATAAAGTAAAAGTTCAGGGTGAAATTGACCTCCCACTCAAGTTCAATGATGTCACATTGTCTATAACATGTTTAGTTGTTGACATTATTCATTTTCCTGGAGACATTCTCTTAGGTCTGTACACCATGATTGATGAAAATATTGCACTGTTTCCCCATCGTTGGAACATAAGTATCAAAGACCATGTGTAGCATGTATCGACAGGGCCATGAGTTCAACCTTCAATCAGATTACGTTAATTTTGTTGACACCCGCCTTGCTAGCGTAGGTTTGTCAGATCATTGTCGTGGTAGCATACCCGAGAAACAGGCACTCGATTGAAGCATAGTAGTTGTGCAGTTGTTAAGGAGAATGAGTATCGGGACTTTCTGGATTCTCGGATTCTCGGATTCTCGGATTCTGGCTCGCCTGGCAGCTTCCATCTCTGAAGTCAGTGGTTCCATGGCTACTGACACTGTGCTACACCCTCATTCTCTCACCAGAATAAGAGTTAAGGTTCAGGGAGTGCCTGAGTTGTCGGATGTGATTGCGGAAAGTGAAACATGTAAAGTGAATGGTACATTTGTTGAACCCTCCTGGCACACAGTGCAGGATGGTACTGTTACATTATTTATCGCAAACACTAGTAATGCCGATATCCATCTCCAGTCGGGTACCCATGTTGTAGATTTTGCCCATTACTCGTTACCGGTGCGAGTTGTGGATTATGTCTCCATAGATCATACTGTTTGTACACTCACACCAGGAGAACAGGGATCTCAACCGGAGGTGCAAGCGCAACACCTCAGTCCTACTGATTTTCCTGGCTCTGTGGCTCAGCTTTTGGAAATTTTGAACAGGAATAGAGCTGTTGTTGCTCTACCAGGAGAAAAGTTAGGTCTCACTCCTCTTATTACACATAAAATTCCCCTTGAACAAGGAACTACGCCTATTTATGTACCAGCGTACCGTCTTCCCCATTCTCAGAGAGCAGAAGCAGATAGACTTGCAGAGGAAATGTTACAGAGTGATGTAATTGAATCGAGTAATTTGCCATGGAACGCTCCATTGATTCTTGTACCAAAGCGAGATGGGACTTGGAGACCTGTAATCGATTATCGCAAGCTTAACAGAGTAACAATACCTGATCGTTTCCCACTTCCAGTTCTAAATGATTTGTTGCAAAGTATTGGTAGAAACAAAGTATTCTCAAAGTTAGATTTGTTGCAGGGATTCTGGCAAATCCCCCTTGATGAGGAAAGTAAACAATTGACAGACTTTAGTACTCCCAATGGTCATTTTCATTTCAAAAGAATGCCGTTTGGTTTGCGTAACAGTCCAATAACCTTTTCACGGTTCATGACAAATCTATTTCGTAGATTGATAGGAAGTACGCTTCTAGTTTACCTTGAAGATCTCATAATCATGTTGCAAGATGTTCAGACTCATTTCCAGAACCTTGAGAAAGTACTTGCAAATCTCGCTGAAGCTATTTTAAAAATAAAGCTTGCAAAATGTTAATTTTTAAAGCAGAAGATTAATTTCCTAGGTCATACAGTTACACATTCAGGTATTACATTGAATGAATAAAAAATTATTGCTGCCCGTGATTTTCCAACACCTCGTACCGCAGAAGCCGTAAGACAGTTCACAGGTCTTGTAGGATTATATCGTGCATTTATTGCTGGATTCTCTATTATAGCCGCTCCGCTTTACAAGTTGCAAAGAAAAGATGAACCCTTTGTTTGGGGAGAGGCCCAGGATCAGTCATTCAAAAAACCGACCTGTGAGATTTATATTTATTTAATTTATATGAATTTATATTTACGTTAATTTATATACTTCGATAGCAATTTGTATAATGATAAGTGGACTGTATTTCTGCGATAATCTCATAATCTCACAAATCGATTCTCTACACATTAGGGGGGGTTTATATTAATTGAATTTATATATATGCAGCCAATCAAACTACAGTATTAGACTACATACATTGAAGAGGTTCCTTATCTTATTTGTACAGCAGGCCTTAGTCCACCAGGTATAACCAGGATGTAGACACCACATTTTCCTCGTGTGAGGTAGCTTCCAACACCCTGGTAACTGATGCACAAAGCATGCTTCCTCGTTTTGACCTGTCAAAAAGGCGCTAGCTGTAAAGCCAGAATCCTAATATATGACAGCTATATCAGAGAAAACACTGTACAAGGAACCATGTAGACCTGGGCTTAATTACCTTTAGTATGAGGCGATCTCGTGCTCTAACCGGTCCACCCTACCTAATGACATTAATGGCCATAAATGATAGATAAATGGGTTTTGGCAGAACACTTAACTTGAATTTGTTGACAGCGTGTTGATGATGGTACACCTTTGGTTTCCATAACACTTCGTCCAAGTAAAATTAACAGGAGCCGAATTGCTCCCGCGAGCCTCTGGTCTCAGTACAATATCAATGGCTGACCACTCCCCCACTCCTGACGCTACTGGCCTACATTGTCCAGATGACAGTAAGTGATAGAAGGGTCACATTTACTCTATTTTAATTCTGATAATTAAGTTAATTTATATGAGATGTTTTTATGATGGTAAAGTCCAAAGACTAATGTATTTAAGAATAATTCCCACCATAATAGGTGGTGAATTTATAACAGTATGTGGAATGATATCCTGTTTTCTATAGACGGAAATTCCACTACAATTACATTTTCTATGGGTAACTTGTTTATACAATACAGCAGCAATTATTAACTGTCTGTATGATATTATTAAATGGTGTGGGATTTTCCGACAATTCCCCAGGGGCTGCTCACGGGTCGAAGTCCTATTTAGAACAGACGAACACCGATACTCCTCCTTCGAATTATTAGATTAATTTGATGTTAGTAGTTAGTAATCACACATTTGTGCATCTGTTCGTACAGGACGGATGTCCCGTACTAGAGTTGCAGGGGTTAGAATTCTAATGCGATTTCATTTCCCTGTCAACTCTTGAAAGGATAATATTCAATCCTAAATACATATTATTTAACCCAGAAGACTGAATGTGATCAAGTACTACAGTCAAGTATGATTCAGGGACTGCAGTGAGATCAGTGACATTAGATATAACTTGAAGTTTGTTCAAGTAACTGGTCACTGATATATAAACACTGAGGCCCATGGAATACATCTTGATTAAATAATAAATGTATCAAATCAGTCATCAGATTTATTGGGGTTTAATTTAGTTAATTGATTCAGAAGATTGAATAGCTCATCATTAAAGTAAAGTATGGTTCTGAGACTGCAGTGGGTTCAGTGACATTGGTCGCAGTGACTTGTAGCTGTTTAGGCTACTGTTCACTGATTTGCCACTGAGGCCTCATGAACTCATCTTCAGCTTTAAATGATGATACTAACATCAACCTCTGTTGGTATAGTCAGCTGTAATCTCCTTAGTATAATGCTACTGGAGAAATATAATCAGCTGACAAATTTAGATTTCTATTGGTATTGTTTATCTGCAGGCATAGGTCTCCTCAGGCTTGATACTGGGCCTGAGAGTAATTTACCTCCTGCAGAGTTTAACATGGTTATGCCCTGATATTTAGTAGGGCTACCAATGAATCGATGGCAATAGTCTGTCCCTACAAGGAAACCGAAGTCGGTGAGGTGATCAGACTTAATATTATCTGCCAATTTTATTCCTCTATTTCTCAGGAATTTGGCAGTTGCTCTCAGACCTTGAACTTGTAGGTCTACTGGTATTCTGTCCACCACAATGGCTTGTACTCGACAGACGTACCTGCCTAAACGTACTGATGGTTGTACCACCTGGTAGACTTGAGGTCCTGCATCTGTTACAAACCCTGAGATATTGAATGACATCTGGGCTACAGGCCTTAATTGTAGTTCATCTGCCAACTTTTTAGTGACATGTTCTCTGGGATCCTTGGTCAAACAACCCACGGGTATGGACCTTGGCCCTCTTATTCTGGATGGTAATTTGGGCAGTAGGCAAAGTCGTATTACTTTTAGACTTTGCCGATTGGACACTCTTTGTTTGTTGCACCTTGCAGTACTGTACTGTGGTGGGAATGCTATCTTCCACCTTGGGGTTTGGAGACGTTGTTTTGGTGTCTCTGCACAATGCTGCATGGTGCTGACCTTTGTTACACCTATTACAGGTGTGTAATTGGGTATCACAGTCGTTGATGTTATGTTTCCTGAGGCACCTCGTGCAATGTTGCAAATCTTTGAGTCGCTCAACACGGGCGTCACTATCAGGAAAATTAGAGCAGTGGTACATTGAATGTTTCTCATTGCAGAACAAACATGTTCCATAGCTTCCAGTACCCTTTGGTGTCACGTTCTTGGGTGACACAGTAACTATAGGCTTGGAGGGTCCCACTGCATATACGCCCACACTGCTACTGTTCCACTTTGGTGTTGAATTATATTGTCTAGATTGATTTGGAGTACCTTTGGTACTCTGTGGTTTACTATTATTGATTTCTGAGGGTTTACTTGGTGGTTTTAATTTGTCATGTGTTCGTAATTGATGAACTACTGACTTTAGACCCTCAGATATTTCATTCATGGATAAGATACTTTTATTGTAATGAGCACTCATTTGTCTCAATATGTCCCTAGGTATTTTCTCCTGGACAATTATTTTCAAGACCCACTCAGCCCCGTTTGTATCTGCTGTCAGGCTGAGGGCATTGATCAATGATTCTACCTCCAGCTTGAAGACTTGGAGTGAATCAGCTGAAGCCTCCGGTGGGAGTAAATGCAACAGCTCATGAACTAAATGTGATGTTCTTACTTCTGGATCAGCATAATTATCCTTGAGGAGTTTTACTGCCAGATCATAGCCGTCATTAGTTAATCTCAGATGGGATACTACTGTTTTAGCCTCACCTGATAATTGGCCTTGCAAATAAGAGAATTTACTACTCTTTGGTAAAGATTGTTTTGAGTCTACAAGGTCAACGAATTTGTTCCAAAATTCGTCCCAATCTTCCTCATCTTTTCCTGAGAAAGTGGGTAAATTAATTGGAGGGAGTCGAGCTTCTGCTTGACTCGTATTAGATGCAACTGTTGTTGTTGCTGTTGCCTTGTTCTGGGCAATTAATTTGACATAAGTCTGTAACGTAGCCTGAGTGTGATCTTCATAATTCGCAAGATCAACCATAATGTCGTCTATTTCTGTTTCTGATAAATTGGTGTTGGCAAGTTCAGCCACATATGTTGCTATTTGGCATTTGATTTGCTCAAATTTACCTGCAGCTGCTTGATAATAGCTTTCCAGGTCAGCATAATCAACTTGAGATTGTTGTGACAAATCTTCACATTTCTTGATCTGTCTTGTTAAGTGGCCTTTAAGACCTGCAAGGGTTCTTTTCATTCTCCCTGCATTATCCATACTGGCTAGTTGGTGAAGCCTTGTGGGGCTTGTACTTGGGTCGCTCATAATACTGAACAAGCACTGATGGTAGCCTAGGGTAAATTTCTGCACTCGCTAGGCTGTAATCCTACCTCTACTAGAGGTTAGCACTTAAAATTAATACACATTATATATATACAATCATACACACTAATGATTTGAGTGATAAACCAGTGTCACTGGAAGTACCTTTAGGTTAGCTCTTCTATATCACCCTAGGATGGAATAGACACTAATTAATCACTCAAAGGTGTAATGATCATAAGTAAATTATTATATATACAACTCAACTCGAGTTGATAAAAATTACACCCAAAATAGGGTCTGAACCATTCATTAATGGTGTTAGGTTGTTCAATATAGTACAACTGACTATGGTAATAATGGGACTAGGATGAACAATAAATAGTTCAACTAGTCCATGTTAATATCCTACCCTGTTGTGGGTTGGCAATTAGTAAATATTATACTGTGATCACTAGTGCAATATATATTAAATAATTCTCTATTTTGGAGAAATAATATACACAATTATTGATAATAGCCTCTTAATTAGCCTCTATGAAACTTCTAATATTATCAAGAAGTATTAAATATTATTAGTGACCTCGCGAAACAAACTCCACAAATTTCATGGATAATCTCTCGCGAAATTTAACACCACGAAATCCGTGAACAATCTCGCGAAACCACAGCCACTACTTTGGCTGGCTTCAATATTAGCGCTGTCATTTCACAGAATAACACGCCACCAAATCTGTGGGTGTGCATGAAACCGCTGATAAGGCTGATCTGAACTGAGCAGGGCTCGTGAACTTGCTCGAGGCAACGCCGCCGTCTTTGACAGCTGGCTCACACTGCACTAGTATATTTAATGAATCCACTGGTTAACTGGTTCGTCCGGTACTAAGATGACCAAATGTGGGTTCAAAGGACCAAATAATCCGGTTCTGAAGGTCCAAATAATTCGGTTTCGAAGGACCAAATAATGTGGGAACCGACCTGTGAGATTTATATTTATTTAATTTATATGAATTTATATTTACGTTAATTTATATACTTCGATAGCAATTTGTATAATGATAAGTGGACTGTATTTCTGCGATAATCTCATAATCTCACAAATCGATCCTCTACACATTAGGGGGGGTTTATATTAATTGAATTTATATATATGCAGCCAATCAAACTACAGTATTAGACTACATACATTGAAGAGGTTCCTTATCTTATTTGTACAGCAGGCCTTAGTCCACCAGGTATAACCAGGATGTAGACACCACATTTTCCTCGTGTGAGGTAGCTTCCAACACCCTGGTAACTGATGCACAAAGCATCAGTTACTTTGTTATGCTTCCTCGTCTTGACCTGTCAAAAGGGCGCTAGCTGTAAAGCCAGAATCCTAATATATGACAGCTATATCAGAGAAAACACTGTACAAGGAACCATGTAGACCTGGGCTTAATTACCTTTAGTATGAGGCGATCTCGTGCTCTAACCGGTCCACCCTACCTAATGACATTAATGGCCATAAATGATAGATAAATGGGTTTTGGCAGAACACTTAACTTGAATTTGTTGACAGCGTGTTGATGATGGTACACCTTTGGTTTCCATAACACTTCGTCCAAGTAAAATTAACAGGAGCCGAATTGCTCCCGTGAGCCTCTGGTCTCAGTACAATAACAATGGCTGACCACTCCCCCACTCCTGACGCTACTGGCCTACATTGTCCAGATGACAGTAAGTGATAGAAGGGTCACATTTACTCTATTTTAATTCTGATAATTAAGTTAATTTATATGAGATGTTTTTATGATGGTAAAGTCCAGAGACTAATGTATTTAAGAATAATTCCCACCATAATAGGTGGTGAATTTATAACAGTATGTGGAATGATATCCCGTTTTCTATAGACGGAAATTCCACTACAATTACATTTTCTATGGGTAACTTGTTTATACAATACAGAAGCAATTATTATCTGTCTGTATAATATTATTAAATGGTGTCGGATTTTCCGACACACGTAGCTGCGATTCAGTTAAATTACCCAGCATTAGATGCTACAGTAGTAGAAACGGAACAAAGACAAGACCCCATTTGGGCACCCGTCATTAAATTTTTGACTAAGCAAGACACTCGCCCGATTCATAAACCGCCAGTACCATTGAAAGAACTAGTTATGTTGGACAATTTACTGTGTAGAGTAGTAAAGCTAGGGACAGCCCCGAGGAAATGTTGTCAGTTAGTTGTTCCAGCTGTCTTGGTACCAACTGTGTTAAAAATTATCCATGATGCTCCTGCAAGTGCACATCCAGGAAAGGATCGTACACTCCAACAAGGTCGATTGAAGTATTTTTGGCCAAAAATGGCTAAGGAGATTGCTCATTATGTTGACAGATGTTTAACTTGTTTACAGCACAAGGGACATGTTTCAGGACCTAATCCAATTCAGGTGTACCCAGCAACTAAAGCTCCTTGGGAACGAATATCGATGGATTTATTGACAAATTTTGCGGAAACAGAGAAAGGGAACAAACATTTGCTTGTAATGGTCGATAATTTTTCACGGTTTTGCGAACTAGTTCCTATCCCAAACAAAACAGCAGAAACCATAGCCAGCGCATTCCATGACCAAATAATTTGTAGATATATTATGCCTAAAGTAATCCTTTCAGATAATGGTCCAGAATTCAGTAATAGTATTTTAACTAGCTTGTGTGATTTATATAACATCAAAAAAATGTAGCATCATGCCTTACAATCCAGCAAGTAATGGACTAGCCGAACGTACTAACAGGAAAGTGTTAGATGCCTTGAGAGTCACATTGAATTTTGATAACAACAATTGGGATGATTTTATACCCTTAATTCAGTGTGCTATAAATTCTTCAATTAATGTTTGTACAGGTGACACACCTCACGCTATTCTTTATGGTACAGATAAGATCCTCCCTAATGAATAGATTAATGTACCTCCTACTCCCTTATATAACGTAGATGATTTTGTTCAAGTGAAGCGTAGACAGATGCAATTAGTATTCAAGAAAATACGAGAACAACTGTCCAAAGCTACAGCCGAGTTTACTCTAGCAAGGAATGCACGAGCTAAACCCAGTAAAATAACTATTGGATCTGTAGTAATGATACTTAACCAACACAGGTCTGGTCCTATGTATAAGTTAACTAAGAAATTTTTGGGTCCATATAAGGTCATCGAGCTTATTAAAGGTAACAAATACAGACTTAAGAACTTGTTAACAGGAGAGTATATAAATGAACATTTAGACCACATGAAGTTAGCTAAAATGACTGTTGACGAGACTGATGAGGAAGATGACAATGAACTTACCCAGACAGATACTCCTACTCTGACACCACCTTCTGTGGTTGACAGACCACTGGATGTTCAGCAACCCCATACTAGCAATTATAATCTTAGATCTAGACCTCTCGTTTCAACCGTGCACTCACCACATGTCCATTGGCTAGATGTTAACGAGGATATCTCTCAAGATGATAGTTTGTCACATGAAGTTTCATCTGTTCCGGACCTTCAGTCAGAGCCAGAGTTGTATAGTGCTCTGGATGAGCTAGGTGTAGATATCCGCAGAATTTATAATTGAGTGCACTCTGCAGTTATTCTGTTTGTTTTGAAAAAAAAAATCATTTGCAGTATTTCTACCACATATGTCTTATTATTACCATTATATATAATGTATAGTTTTTCTCAACTTTATTTTGTTATAAATTAGATGCCATTGTTAAGTCTACTACCAATTGTATTTTTACAGTGCTTGTCATAAGAGTTATTATTGTTCTAGCAACCACATTGAGGCCAGTGAATCCTGACTGCTATCACACAGATGTTAGTCTTCTTGATCCAGGTCTTGTATATAGCTTGTAAATATATTGTACATTGGTCTTGTAAATATATTGTATATTTCGGGGAAAAAAAAAATCATTATCTATCTTGAAATTCATTTGTGGTTGTTAGGTCAGAACTTTGTTCCATTAATGTAATAATTGTTTAATTTTGTATGGTTTTCAAGCACATGCCATTGACACATGTTAATAATTTTGTTTAGGCAATACCTTGAGTTGTATTGTTCATATCTGATCAGTAGACATCCACATGTTCTTAATACTCTGGTTTAACCAAAGCATTGTTACCATGATTTTCACCTATTATGATGAATTTTTTTTTTTGGTGCATATATGCCGAGTTGTTAGTATTACGCACACCTGATCTTCTTTCAATGTTTTATTATGCAAATTTCACATGTAAGCCATTATTGAATGCCACCGAGGTCCTTTCAGTATCATTGTAACTATATAGCTAGCCAGAGCTTGTCGACAAGGGACGTCGACTTGGTAGCGTGTCCGAGCGGTGTTATACTCAAATTCTGTCAGTTGAAATGTAACCAATCACAGGCTAGTAGGCCTCTGACGTCATGCCAGACAGAGGAGCATCAAGCCATGCTCCCAGCAGCCTCAGTTCTCCACACAGACTCGGAGTAGAAGGACCTCGGCTAGGCAGATATATACCTTGCTGTCTCGGTCAATAAATATATACAGAAGCGACTACTGTGTCTACCTTCTACCCGAACAAGGCAAACAAATAACTAACCCCCCTGCCAGAAGAGGGGGGCTGAAGCTACAGGTCCTGCACCAACCCCCTGCCAGTAGAGGGGCAGCACCAACTCCCTGCTAGTAGTGGGGGGGGGGGGTTAGAGCTACAGGTCCAGGTCCAGCCCCCTGCCAGTAGAGGGGGGGACTGGAGATACAGGTCCAGCACCAACCCCCTGCCAGTAGAGGGGGGGCGGGAGTTACAGGTCCAGCACCAACCCCCTGCTAGTAGAGGTGGGCTGGAGCTACAGGTCCAGCACCAACCCCCTGCCAGTAGAGGTGGGCTGGAGCTACAGATCCAGCACCAACCCCCTCCAGTAGAGGGAGGGGGGTGGAGGTACAGGTCCAGTACCAACCCCCTGCCAGTAGAGGGAGGCAGCTTGAGGTACAGGTCCAGTACCAACCCCCTGCCAGTAGAGGGAGGGGGGTGGAGGTACAGGTCCAACACCAACCCCCTGCCAGTAGAGGGGGGTGGAGCTACAGGTCCAGCACCCCTCCCCCCCCCCCCGGCCAGTAGTGGGGGGGAAGGGAGAAACAGGTCGAACACCAACCCCCTGCCAGTAGAGGGGGGCTGGAGCTACAGGTTCAGCACCAACCCCCTGCCAGTTGGAGGGGGCTGGGGCAAAAGGTCCAGCACCAACCCCCTGCCAGTAGAGAGGGGCTGGAGCTACAGGTCCAGCACCAAACCCCTGCCAGTAGAGGGGGGATGGAGCTTCAGATCCAGCACTAACCCCCCTGCCAGTAGAGGCGGGCTGGAGCTACAGGTCCTGCACCAACCCCCTGCCAGTAGAGGGGCTGGAGGTACAGGTCCAGCACAAACTCCCTGCCAGTAGTGGGGGGGGGGAGCTACAGGTCCAGGTCCAGCCCTCAGCCAGTAGAGGGGGGGACTGGAGATACAGGTCCAGCACCAACCCCCTGATAGTAGAGAGGGGGCGGGAGTTACACGTCCAGCACCAACCCCCTGCCAGTAGAGGTGGGCTGGAGCTACAGGTCCAGCACCAACCCCCTGCCAGTAGAGGTGGGCTGGAGCTACAGGTCCAGCACCAACCCCCTCCAGTAGAGGGAGGGGGGTGGAGGTACAGGTCCAGTACCAACCCCCTGCCAGTAGAGGGAGGCAGCTTGAGGTACAGGTCCAGTACCAACCCCTTGCCAGTAGAGGGGGGTGGAACTACAGGTCCAGCACCCCTCCCCCCCCCCGGCCAGTAGAGTGGGGGGAAGGGAGATACAGGTCGAACACCAACCCCCTGCCAGTAGAGGGGGGCTGGAGCTACAGGTCCAGCACCAACCCCCTGGCAGTAGAACGGGGCTGGGGCAAAAGGTCCAGCACCAACCCCCTGCCAGTAGAGGGGGGCTGGAGCTACAGGTCCAGAACCAACCCCCTGCTAGTAGAGGGGGGCTGGAGCTACAGGTCCAGCACCAACCCCCTTCCAGTAAAAAGGGGCTGGAGCTACAGGTCCAGAACCTACCCATGTCAGTAGAGGGGGGGGGGTGAAGCTACAGGTCCAGCACCAACCCCCTGCCAGTAAGAAGGGGCTGGGGCAAAAGGTCCAGCACCAACCCCCTGCCAGTAGAGGGGGGCTGGTGCTACATGTCCAGAACCAACCCCCCTGCCAGTAGAGGGGGGCTGGAACTACAGGTCCAACACCAATCCCCTGCCAGTACAAGGGGGCTGGAGCTACAGGTCCTGCACCAACCTCCTGCCAGTAGAGGTGCTCTGCATCTAAAGGTTCAGCACCAAACCCTTGCCAGTAGAGGAGGGCTGGTGCTACAGGTCCAGCACCAACCCCCTGCAAGTAGAGGGGGGGCAGGAGCTACAGGTCCTGCACCAACCCCATGCCAGTAGAGGTGGGCTAGAGCTACAGGTCTAGCACCAACCCCTGCCAGTAGAGGGGGGCTGGAGTTACAGGTCCAGCACCAACCCCCTGCCAGTAGAGGGGGATGGAGCTTCAGGTCCAGCACCAACCCCCCTGCCAGTAGAGGGGGGCTGGAGCTACAGGTCCAGCACCAAACCTATGCCAGGAGAGGGGGGATGGAGCTTCAGGTCCAGCACTAACCCCCCTGCCAGTAGAGGGTGGCTGGAACTACAGGTCCAGCACCAACTCCCTACCAGTAGTGGGGGGGGGGTTGGAGCTACAGGTCCAGGTCCAGCCCCCTGCCAGTAGAGGGGGGGGGGACTGGAGATACAGGTCCAGCACCAACCCCCTGCCAGTAGAGGGGGGGCGGGAGTTACAGGTCCAGCACCAACCCCCTGCTAGTAGAGGTGGGCTGGAGCTACAGGTCCAGCACCAACCCCCTGCCAGTAGAGGTGGGCTGGAGCTACAGGTCCAGCACCAATCCCCTCCAGTAGAGGGAGGGGGATGGAGGTACAGGTCCAGTACCAACCCCCTGCCAGTAGAGGGAGGCAGCTTGAGGTACAGGTCCAGTACCAACCCCCTGCCAGTAGAGGGAGGGGGGGTGGAGGTACAGGTCCAACACCAACCCACTGCCAGTAGAGGGGGGTGGAGCTACAGGTCCAGCACCCCTCCCCCCCCCCCCGGCCAGTAGTGGGGGGGAAGGGAGATACAGGTCGAACACCAACCCCCTGCCAGTAGAGGGGGGCTGGAGCTACAGGTCCAGCAACAACCCCCTTCCAGTAGGAGGGGGCTGGGGCAAAAGGTCCAGCACCAACCTCCTGCCAGTAGAGAGGGGCTGGAGCTACAGGTCCAGCACCAAACCCCTGCCAGTAGAGGGGGGATGGAGCTTCAGGTCCAGCACTAACCCCCCTGCCAGTAGAGGGGGGCTGGAGCTACAGGTCCTGCACCAACCCCCTGCCAGTAGAGGGGCTGGAGGTACAGGTCCAGCACCAACTCCCTGCCAGTAGTGGGGGGGGGGGGGAGCTACAGGTCCAGGTCCAGCCCTCAGCCAGTAGAGGGGGGGACTGGAGATACAGGTCCAGTACCAACCCGCTGCCAGTAGAGGGGGGGCGGGAGTTACAGGTCCTAGCACCAACCCCCTGCCAGTAGAGGTGGGCTGGAGCTACAGGTCTAGCACCAACCCCCTGCCAGTAGAGGTGGGCTGGAGCTACAGGTCCAGCACCAACCCCCTCCAGTAGAGGGAGGGGGGGTGGAGGTAACAGGTCCAGTACCAACCCCCTGCCAGTAGAGGGAGGCAGTTTGAGGTACAGGTCCAGTACCAACCCCTTGCCAGTAGAGGGGGGTGGAGCTACAGGTCCAGCACCCCTCCCCCCCCCCCCGGCCAGTAGAGTGGGGGGAAGGGAGATACAGGTCGAACACCAACTCCCTGCCAGTAGAGGGGGGCTGGAGCTACAGGTCCAGCACCAACCCCCTGCCAGTAGAGGGGGGCTGGAGGTACAGGTCCAGCACCAACCCCCTGCAAGTAGAGGGGGGGCAGGAGCTACAGGTCCTGCACCAACCCCCTGCCAGTAGAGGTGGGCTAGAGATACAGGTCTAGCACCAACCCCTGCCAGTAGAGGGGGGCTGGAGTTACAGGTCCAGCACCAACCCCCTGCCAGTAGAGGGGGGATGGAGCTTCAGGTCCAGCACCAACCCCCCTGCCAGTAGAAGGGGGCTGAAACTACAGGTCCAGCACCAACCCCCTGCCAGTAGAGGGGGGCTGGAGCTACAGGTCCAGCACCAAACCCATGCCAGGAGAGGGGGGGATGGAGCTTCAGGTCCAGCACTAACCCCCCTGCCAGTAGAGGGTGGCTGGAACTACAGGTCCTGCACCAACCCCCTGCCAGTAGAGGGGGGGAAGGAGAGCTACAGGTCCAGCACCAGCCCCCTGCCAGTAGAGGGGGGGACTGGAGATACAGGTCCAGCATCAACCCCCTGCCAGTAGAAGGGGGGCGGGAGTTACAGGTCCAGCACCAACCCCCTGCCAGTAGAGGTGGGCTGGAGCTACAGGTCCAGCACCAACCCCCTGCCAGTAGAGGTGGGCTGGAGCTACAGGTCCAGCACCAACCCCTTGCAAGTAGAGGTGGGCTGGAGCTACGAGTCATGCTCCAACCCCCCTACCAGTAGAGAAGAGGGGTGGAGCTACAGGTCCAACACCAACCCCCTGCCAGTAGAGGGGCAGCTGGAGGTACAGGTCCAGCACCACCCCCTGCCAGTAGAGGGGGACTGGAGCTACAGGTCCAGCACCAACGCTCTGCCAGTAGAGGGGGGGGGGCTGGAGGTACAGGTACAGAACCAACCCACTACCAGTAGAGGGGGGCTGGAGCTACAGGTTCTGCACCAACCTTCTGCCAGTAGATGGGGCTGGAGCTACAGGTCCAGCACCAACCCCCCCCCCCTGCCAGAAGACGGGGGCTATAGCTACAGGTCTAGCATCAACCCCCTGCCAGTAGAGGAGTGATGGAGCTACAGGTCCAGCACCAACCTCCTGCCAGTAGATAGGTGATTGAGCTACAGGTCCATCACCAACCACCTGCCAGTTAAGGGGAGGGGGCCTAGAGCTACAGGTCCAGCACCAACCCCCTGCCAGTAGAGGGGGGCTGGAGCTACAGGTCTAGCACCAGCCCCCAGCCAGTAAAGGGGGGAGGGGGGCTGGAGCTACAGGTCCAGCACCAACCCCCTGCTACTAGAGGGGGGTTGGAGCTATAGGTCCAGCACCAACCCCCTGCTAGTAGAGGGGGGGCCGGAGTTACGAGTCCAGCACCAACCTCCCTACCAGTAGAGAGGAGGGGTGGAGCTATAGGTCCAGCACCAACCCCCTGCCAGTAGAGGGGCAGCTGGAGGTACAGGTCCAGCACCAACCCCCTGCCAGTAGTGGGGGGAGAGTGGAGCTACAGGTCCAGCACCAATCCCCTGCTAGTAGAAGGGGCGGGAGCTACAGGTCCAGCACCAACCCCCTGCCAGTACAGTAGGGCTGGAGCTACAGGTCCAGAACCAACCCCCTGCCAGTAGAGGGGGCGGGAGCTACAGGTCCAGCACCAACCCCCTGCCAGTACAGTAGGGCTGGAGTTACAGGTCCAGCACCAACCCCCTGCCAGTAGAGGGAGGAGGGTGGAGGTATAGGTCCAACACCAACCCCCTGTAAGTAAAGGGGGGTGGAGGTACAGGTCCAGCACCCACCCCCCACCCCCCGGCCAGTTGAGAGGGGGACGGGAGATACAGGTCGAACACCAACCCCCTGCCAGTAGAAGGGGGCTGCAGATACAAGCCCAGCACCAACCCTTTTGCCCGTAGAGGGGGGCTGGTGCTACATGTCCAGAATCAACCCCCCCCCCTGCCAGTAGAGGGGGGCTGGAACTACAGGTCCAGCACCAACCCCCCTGCCAGTAGAAGGGGGCTGGAGCTACAGGTACTGCACCAACCCCCTGCCAGTAGAGGTGGGCTAGACCTACAGGTCCAGCACCAACCCCCCTGCCAGTAGAGGTACTCTGCAGCTACAGGTTCAGCACCAAACCCTTGCAAGTAGAGGGGGGCTGGAGCTACAGGTCCAGCACCAACCCCCTGGATGTAGAGGGGGGCAGGGGCTACAGGTCCTGCACCAACCCCCTGCCAGTAGAGGTGGGTTGGAGTTACAGGTCCAGCACCAACCCCCTGCCAGTGGAGGGGGGCTGGAACTACAGGTCCAGCGTTAACCACGTGCCTGTAGATTGGGGCTGGAAGTACAGGTCCAGCACCAACCCCCTGCCAGTAGAGGGGGGATGGAGCTTCAGGTCCAACACTAACCCCCCTGCCAGTAGAGGGGGGCTGGAGCTACAGGTCCTGCACCAACCCCCTGCCAGTAGAGGGGCAGCTGGAGGCACAGGTCCAGCACCAGCCCCCTGCCAGTAGAGGGGGGCGGGAGTTACAGGTCCAGCACCAACCCCCTGCCAGTAGAGGTGGGCTGGAGCTACAGGTCCAGCACCAACCCACTGCCAGTAGAGGTGGGCTGGTGCTACGAGTCCAGCACCAACCCCCCTACCAGTAGAGAGGAGGGGTGGAGCTACAGGTCCAGCACCAACCCCCTGCCAGTAGAGGGGCAGCTGAAGGTACAGGTCCAGCACCAACCCCCTGCCAGTAGACGGGGGGCTGGGACTACATGTCCAGAACCAACCCCTCTGCCATTAGAGGGGGGGCTGGAACTACAGGTCCAGCACCAACCCTCTGCCAGTAGAGGGGGGCTGGAGCTACAGGTCAAGCACCAACCCCCTGCTAGTCGAGGGGTGGGCTGAAGCTACAGGTCCAGAACCAACCCCTGCCAGTAGAGGTGGAATGGGGCTACAGGTTCAACACCAACCCCCCTGCCAGTAGAGGGGGGGCTGGAACTACAGGTCCAGCACCAACCCCCCCTGCCATAAGAGTGGGGCTGGAGCTACAGGTCCAGGACCAACCCCCTGCTAGTAGAGGGGGGCTGGAGCTACAGGTCAAGAACCAAACCCCTGCCAGTAGAGGTGGATTGGAGCTACTGGTCCAGCACCAAACCCCTGCAAGTAGAGGGGGGCTGGAGCTACAGGTCAAGAACCAAACCCCTGCCAGTAGAGGTGGATTGGAGCTACAGGTCAAGAACCAAACCCCTGCCAGTAGAGGTGGATTGGAGCTACAGGTCCAGCACCAAACCCCTGCCAGTAGAGGGGGGCTGGAGCTACAGGTCCAGCACCAACCCCCTGGCAGTAGAAGGGGGCTGGGGCAAAAGGTCCAGCACCAAACCCCTGCCAGTAGAGGGGGGCTGGAGGTACAGGTCCAGCACCAACCCCCTGCAAGTAGAGTGGGGGCAGGAGCTACAGGTCCTGCACCAACCCCCTGCCAGTAGAGGTGGGCTAGAGCTACAGGTCTAGCACCAACCCCTGCCAGTAGAGGGGGGCTGGAGTTACAGGTCCAGCACCAACCCCCTGCCAGTAGAGGGGGGATGGAGCTTCAGGTCCAGCACCAACCCCCCTGCCAGTAGAAGGGGGCTGGAACTACAGGTCCAGCACCAACCCCCTGCCAGTAGAGGGGGGCTGGAGCTACAGGTCCAGCACCAAACCCATGCCAGGAGAGGGGGGGGATGGAGCTTCAGGTCCAGTACTAACCCCCCTGCCAGTAGAGGGTGGCTGGAACTACAGGTCCTGCACCAACCCCCTGCCAGTAGAGGGGGGGAAGGGGAGCTACAGGTTCAGCACCAGCCCCCTGCCAGTAGACGGGGGGACTGGAGATACAGGTCCAGCATCAACCCCCTGCCAGTAGAAGGGGGGCGGGAGTTACAGGTCCAGCACCAACCCCCTGCCAGTAGAGGTGGGCTGGAGCTACAGGTCCAGCACCAACCCCCTGCCAGTAGAGGTGGGCTGGAGCTACAGGTCCAGTACCAACCCCTTGCAAGTAGAGGTGGGCTGGAGCTACGAGTCATGCACCAACCCCTCTACCAGTAGAGAGGAGGGGTGGAGCTACAGGTCCAGCACCAACCCCCTGCCAGTAGAGGGGCAGCTGGAGGTACAGGTCCAGCACCACCCCCTGCCAGTTGAGGGGGACTGGAGCTACAGGTCCAGCACCAACGCTCTGCCAGTAGAGGGGGGGGGGGCTGGAGGTACAGGTACAGAACCAACCCACTACCAGTAGAGGGGGGCTGGAGCTACAGGTTCTGCACCAACCTTCTGCCAGTAGATGGGGCTGGAGCTACAGGTCCAGCACCAACCCCCCCCCCCTGCCAGAAGACGGGGGCTATAGCTACAGGTCTAGCATCAACCCCCTGCCAGTAGAGGGGTGATGGAGCTACAGGTCCAGCACCAACCTCCTGCCAGTAGATAGGTGATTGAGCTACAGGTCCATCACCAACCACCTGCCAGTTAAGGGGAGGGGGCCTAGAGCTACAGGTCCAGCACCAACCCCCTGCCAGTAGAGGGGGGCTGGAGCTACAGGTCTAGCACCAGCCCCCAGCCAGTAAAGGGGGGAGGGGGGCTGGAGCTACAGGTCCAGCACCAACCCCCTGCTAGTAGAGGGGGGTTGGAGCTATAGGTCCAACACCAACCCCCTGCTAGTAGAGGGGGGGGCTGGAGTTACGAGTCCAGCACCAACCTCCCTACCAGTAGAGAGGAGGGGTGGAGCTATAGGTCCAGCACCAACCCCCTGCCAGTAGAGGGGCAGCTGGAGGTACAGGTCCAGCACCAACCCCATGCCAGTAGTGGGGGGAGAGTGGAGCTACAGGTCCAGCACCAACCCCCTGCTAGTAGAAGGGGCGGGAGCTACAGGTCCAGCACCAACCCCCTGCCAGTACAGTAGGGCTGGAGCTACAGGTCCAGAACCAACCCCCTGCCAGTAGAGGGGGCGGGAGCTACAGGTCCAGCACCAACCCCCTGCCAGTACAGTAGGGCTGGAGTTACATGTCCAGCACCAACCCCCTGCCAGTAGAGGGAGGAGGGTGGAGGTATAGGTCCAACACCAACCCCCTGTAAGTAAAGAGGGGTGGAGCTACAGGTCCAGCACCCACCCCCCACCCCCCGGCCAGTTGAGAGGGGGACTGGAGATACAGGTCGAACACCAACCCCCTGCCAGTAGAAGGGGGCTGCAGATACAAGCCCAGCACCAACCCTTTTGCCCGTAGAGGGGGGCTGGTGCTACATGTCCAGAATCAACCCCCCCCCTGCCAGTAGAGGGGGGCTGGAACTACAGGTCCAGCACCAACCCCCCTGCCAGTAGAGGGGGGCTGGAGCTACAGGTCCAGCACCAACCCCCTGCCAGTAGAGGTGGGCTAGACCTACAGGTCCAGCACCAACCCCCCTGCCAGTAGAGGTACTCTGCAGCTACAGGTTCAGCACCAAACCCTTGCAAGTAGAGGGGGGCTGGAGCTACAGGTCCAGCACCAACCCCCTGGATGTAGAGGGGGGCAGGGGCTACAGGTCCTGCACCAACCCCCTGCCAGTAGAGGTGGGTTGGAGTTACAGGTCCAGCACCAACCCCCTGCCAGTGGAGGGGGGCTGGAACTACAGGTCCAGCGTCAACCACGTGCCTGTAGATTGGGGCTGGAAGTACAGGTCCAGCACCAACCCCCTGCCAGTAAAGGGGGGATGGAGCTTCAGGTCCAACACTAACCCCCCTGCCAGTAGAGGGGGGCTGGAGCTACAGGTCCTGCACCAACCCCCTGCCAGTAGAGGGGCAGCTGGAGGCACAGGTCCAGCACCAGCCCCCTGCCAGAAGAGGGGGGCGGGAGTTACAGGTCCAGCACCAACACCCTGCCAGTAGAGGTGGGCTGGAGCTACAGGTCCAGCACCAACCCACTGCCAGTAGAGGTGGGCTGGAGCTACGAGTCCAGCACAAACCCCCCTACCAGTAGAGAGGAGGGGTGGAGCTACAGGTCCAGCACCAACCCCCTGCCAGTAGAGGGGCAGCTGAAGGTACAGGTCCAGCACCAACCCCCTGCCAGTAGACGGGGGGCTGGGACTACATGTCCAGAACCAACCCCTCTGCCATTTGAGGGGGGGCTGGAACTACAGGTCCAGCACCAACCCTCTGCCAGTAGAGGGGGGCTGGAGCTACAGGTCAAGCACCAATCCCCTGCTAGTCGAGGGGTGGGCTGAAGCTACAGGTCCAGAACCAACCCCTGCCAGTAGAGGGGGGGCTGGAACTACAGGTCCAGCACCAACCCCCCCTGCCATAAGAGTGGGGCTGGAGCTACAGGTCCAGGACCAACCCCCTGCTAGTAGAGAGGGGCTGGAGCTACAGGTCAAGAACCAAACCCCTGCCAGTAGAGGTGGATTGGAGCTACAGGTCAAGAACCAAACCCCTGCCAGTAGAGGTGGATTGGAGCTACAGGTCCAGCACCAAACCCCTGCCAGTAGAGGGGGGCTGGAGCTACAGGTCCAGCACCAACCCCCTGCCAGTAGAGGGGGGCTTGAGACACAAGTCCAGCACCAAACCCTTACTAGTAGAAGGGGGCTGGAGCTACAGGTCCAGGCCCACCTTCCCCTGTCAGTAGAGGGAGGGGGGGGCTGGAGCTACAGGCTCAGAACCACCCCCTGTCAGTAGAGGTAGGATGGAGCTACAGGTCTAGAACCAACCCCCTGCCAGTAGAGGGGGGGCTGGAGCTACAGGTCCAGCACCAACTCCCTGCCAGTAAAGGTGGGGCTGGAGCTTCATGTCTATCACCAACCACCTGTCAGTAAAGTGGGGCTGTGGCAACAGGTCCAGCACCAACCCCTTGCCAGTAGAGGGGGGCTAGAGCTTCAGGTCCAGCCCCAACCCCCTGCCAGTAGAGTGGGGCTATAGCTACAGGTCCAGCACCAACCCCCTGCCAGTAGAGTGGGGCTATAGCTAAACATCCAGCACCAACCCCCCTGACAGTAGAGCAGAGCTGGAGGTACAGGTCCAGCACCAACCCCCTGCCAGTAGGGGTTGGCTGGAGCTACAGGTCCAGCATCGACCCCCTGCCAGTAGAGTTGGGCTGGAGCTACAGGTCCAGCACCAACCCCTGCCAGTAGAGGGGGGGAGCTGTAGCTACAGGTCCAACAGCAACCTCCTGCAAGTAGAGGGGTCCTAGATCTACAGGTCCTGCACCAACCCCCCTGCTAGTAAAGGGGGGAAGGGGGTCTGGAGCTACAGGTCCAGCACCAACCCCCTGCCAGTAGAGGGGTGCTGGAACTACAGGTCCAGCACTAAGCCCCTGCCAGTAGAGGGGGCTGGAGCTTCACGTTTAGCACCAACCCCCTGCCAGTAGAGGGGGGCTGGAGCTACAGGTCCAGCACCAGCCCCCCTGCCAGTAGAAGGGGCTGGAGCTACAGGTCCAGCACCAACCTCCTGCCAGTAGATGGGGCTGCAGCTACAGGTCCAGTACCAACCCCCTGCCAGTAGAGGGGGCTGCAGCTACAGGTCCAGCACCAACCCCCTGCCAGTAGATAGGGAGGGCGGGGCTACAGGCAAAATACGCACCCCCTGCCAGTAGAGGGGGGCTGGAGCTACAGGTCCAGCACCAACCCCTGCTAGTAGACGGGGGCTGGAGCTACAGGTCCAGTACCAACCCCCCCTGCCTGTAGACCGGGGCTGTAGCTACAGGTCTAACATCAACCCCCAGCCAGTAGAGGGGGTTGTAGCTACAGGTCCATCACCAACCACCTGCCAGTTAAGGGGGGGGGGCTGGAGCTACAGGTCTAGCACCAGCCCCCTGCCAGTAAAGGGGGGAGGGGGGCTGGAGCTACAGGTCCAGCACCAACCCCCTGCCAGTAAAGGGGGGTTGAGGGGGGCTGGAGGTACAGGTCCAGCACCAACCCCTGCTAGTAGAGGGGGGGGGCAGCAGCTTCAGGTTCAGCACCAACCCCCTGCCAGTAGAAAGGGGGCAGCAGCTACAGGTCCAGCACCAACCCCCTGCAAGTAGAGGGGGGCCGGAGCTACAGGTCCAGCACCAACTCCCTGCCAGTAGAGGGGGGGGGGCTGGAGGTACAGGTACAGCATCAACCCACTACCAGTAGAGGGGGGCTGGAGCTACAGGTTCAGCACCAACCTCCTGCCAGTAGATGGGGCTGGAGCTACAGGTCCAGTAACAACCCCCTGCCAGTAGAGGGGGCTGGAGTTACAGGTCCAGCACCAACCCATTGCCAGTAGAGGGCGCTGGAGCTACAGGTCCAGCACCAACCCCCCCTGCCAGTAGAGGGGGCGTCATCTAAAGGTCCAGCACCAACCCCCTGCCAGTAGAGAGAGAGAGAGAGAGGGCGGGGGGCTGGAGCTTCATGTCCAGCACCAACCCCCTGCCAGTAGAGGGGGATTGCAGTTACATGTCCATCACCAACCCCCTGCCAGTAGAGGGGGACTGGAGCTACAGGTCCAGGACCAACCCCCTCCAGTAGAGTGGGGCTGGAGCTACAGGTCCAGCACCAAACCCTTGCCAGTAGAGGGGGGCTGGAGTTACAGGTTCAGAACCACCCCCTGCCAGTAGAGGTAGGATGGAGCTACAGGTCTAGAACCAACCCCCTGCCAGTAGAGGGGGGCTGGAGCTACAGGTTCAGCACCAACCTCCTGCCAGTAGATGGGGCTGGAGCTACAGGTCCAGGACCAACCCACTGCCAGTAGAGGGGGGGCTGGAGCTACAGGTTCAGAACCACCCCCTGCCAGTAGAGGTAGGATGGAGCTACAGGTCTAGAACCAACCCCCTGCCAGTAGAGGGGGGCTGGAGCTACAGGTTCAGCACCATCCTCCTGCCGGTAGATGGGGCTGGAGCTACAGGTCCAGTACCAACCCCCTGCCAGTAGATAGGGAGGGTAGAGCTACAGGCAAAGTACGAACCCCCTGTAAGTAGAGGGGGGCTGTGGCAACAGGTCCAGCACCAACCCCCTGCCAGTAGAGGTTGGCTGGAGCTTCAGGTCCATCACCAACCCCCTGCCAGTAGATGGGGGCTTGAACTACAGGTCCAGCACGAACCCCATGCCAGTAGATGGGGGCTGGATCTACATGTCCAGCATCAACCCCCCTGCCAGTAGAGGGGGGCCTGTAGCTATAGGTCCAACACCAACCCCCTGCCAGTAGAGGGGTCCTAGATCTACAGGTCCTGCACCAACCCCCCTGCTAGTAAAGGGGGGAAGGGGGGCTGGAGCTACAAGTCCAGCACAAACCTCCTGCCAGTAGTGTGGGGCTAGACTACAGGTCCAGCACCAGCCCCCCTGCCAGTAGAAGGGGCTGGAGCTACAGGTCCAGCACCAACCCCTTGCCAATAGAGGGGGAAGGGTGAAGCTACAGGTCTAATACCAACCCCCCTGCCAGTAGAGAGGTGGCTGCAGCTACAGGTCCAGCACCAACCCCCTGCCAGTAGAGGGGGGTTTGAGGTCCAGGTCCAGCACCAACCCTCTGCAAGTAGAGGGGGGCTGGATCTACAGGTCCAGCACCAACACCCTGCCAGTAGAGGGGGCTGGAGCTATAGGTCCAGTACCAACCCCCCCTGCAAGTAGACGGGGGCTGTAGCTACAGGTCTAGCATCAACCCCCAGCCAGTAGAGGGGTGATTGAGCTTCAGGTCCATCACCAACCACCTACCAGTTAAGGGGGAGGGGCCTAGAGCTACAGGTCCAGCACCAACCCCCTGCCAGTAGAGGGGGGGGGGCTGGAGCTACAGGTCTAGCACCAGTCCCCTGCCAGTAAAGGGGGGAGGGGGGTTGGAGTTATAGGTCCAGCACCAACCCCCTGCCAGTAGAGGGGGGGCTGGAGCTACAGGTCCAGCACCAACCCCCTGCCAGTAGAGGGGGCTGTAGCTACAGGTCCCGCACAAACCCCCTGCCAGTAGAGGTAGGGCTGGAGCTACAGACCCAGCACCAACCCTTTGCCAGTAGAGGGAGGCTGGAGCTACAGGTCCAGCACCAAGCCCCTGCTAGTAAAGAGGGGCTGGCGCTACAGGTCCAGCATCAACCCCCTGCCAGTAGAGGGGGGTGGCAGCAGCTACAGGTCCAGCACCAACCCCCTGCCAGTATAGGTTGGCTGGAGCTACAGGTCCAGCACCAATCCCCTGCCAGTAGAGGGGTCCTAGATCTACAGGTCCTGCACCAACCCCCTGCCAGTAGAGTGGGGCTATAGCTACAGGTCCAGCACCAACCCCCTGCCAGTAGAGTGGGGCTATAGCTAAACATCCAGCACCAACCCCCCTAACAGTAGAGCAGAGCTGGAGGTACAGGTCCTGCACCAACCCCCTGCCAGTAGGGGTTGGCTGGAGCTACAGGTCAAGCATCGACCCCCTGCCAGTAGAGTTGGGCTGGAGCTACAGGTCCAGCACCAACCCCTGCCAGTAGAGGGGGGGGGGGCTGTAGCTACAGGTCCAACAGCAACCTCCTGCAAGTAGAGGGGTCCTAGATCTACAGGTCCTGCACCAACCCCCCTGCTAGTAAAGGGTGGAAGGGGGTCTGGAGCAACAGGTCCAGCACCAACCTCCTGCCAGTAGAGGGGTGCTGGAGCTACAGGTCCAGCACCAGCCCCCCTGCCAGTAGAAGGGGCTGGAGCTACAGGTCCAACACCAACCTCCTGCCAGTATATGGGGCTGCAGCTACAGGTCCATTACCAACCCCCTGCCAGTAGAGGGGGCTGCAGCTACAGGTCCAGTACCAACCCCCTGCCAGTAGAGGGGGCTGCAGCTACAGGTCCAGCACCAACCCCCTGCCAGTAGATAGGGAGGGTGGGGCTACAGGTCCAGTACCAACCCCCTGCCAGTAGAGGGAGGCAGCTTGAGGTACAGGTCCAGTACCAACCCCCTGCCAGTAGAGGGAGGGGGGTGGAGGTACAGGTCCAACACCAACCCCCTGCCAGTAGAGGGGGGGTGGAGCTACAGGTCCAGCACCCCTCCCCCCACCCGGCCAGTAGTGGGGGGGAAGGGAGATACAGGTCGAACACCAACCCCCTGCCAGTAGAGGGGGGCTGGAGCTACAGGTCCAGCACCAGCCCCCCTGCCAGTAGAAGGAACTGGAGCTACAGGTCCAGCACCAACCTCCTGCCAGTAGATGGGGCTGCAGCTACAGGTCCAGTACCAACCCCCTGCCTGTAGAGGGGGCTGCAGCTACAGGTCCAGCACCAACCCCCTGCCAGTAGATAGGGAGGGTGGGGCTACAGGCAAAGTACGAACCCCCTGCCAGTAGAGGGGGGCTGGAGCTACAGGTCCAGCACCAACCCCTGCTAGTAGACGGGGGCTGGAGCTACAGGTCCAGTACCAACCCCCCCTGCCTGTAGACCGGGGCTGTAGCTACAGGTCTAACATCAACCCCCAGCCAGTAGAGGGGGGCTGTAGCTACAGGTCCATCACCAACCACCTGCCAGTTAAGGGGGGGGGCCTAGAGCCACAGGTCCAGCACCAACCCCCTGCCAGTAGAGTGGGGGGGCTGGAGCTACAGGTCTAGCACCAGCCCCCTGCCAGTAAAGGGGGGAGGGGGGCTGGAGCTACAGGTCCAGCACCAACCCCTGCTAGTAGAGGGGGGGGGGCTGCAGCTTCAGGTTCAGCACCAACCCCCTGCCAGTAGAAAGGGGGCTGCAGCTACAGGTCCAGCACCAACCCCCTGCAAGTAGAGGGGGGCCGGAGCTACAGGTCCAGCACCAACTCCCTGCCAGTAGAGGGGGGGGGGGCTGGAGGTACAGGTACAGCATCAACCCACTACCAGTAGAGGGGGGCTGGAGCTACAGGTTCAGCACCAACCTCCTGCCAGTAGATGGGGCTGGAGCTACAGGTCCAGTAACAACCCCCTGCCAGTAGAGGGGGCTGGAGCTACAGGTCCAGCACCAACCCATTGCCAGTAGAGGGCGCTGGAGCTACAGGTCCAGCACCAACCCCCCCTGCCAGTAGAGGGGGCGTCATCTAAAGGTCCAGCACCAACCCCCTGCCAGTAGAGAGAGAGAGAGAGAGGGGGGGGGGGGGCTGGAGCTTCATGTCCAGCACCAACCCCCAGCCAGTAGAGGGGGATTGCAGCTACATGTCCATCACCAACCCCCTGCCAGTAGAGGGGGACTTGAGCTACAGGTCCAGGACCAACCCCCTCCAGTAGAGTGGGGCTGGAGCTTCAGGTCCAGCACCAAACCCTTGCCAGTAGAGGGGGGCTGGAGTTACAGGTTCAGAACCACCCCCTGCCAGTAGAGGTAGGATGGAGCTACAGGTCTAGAACCAACCCCCTGCCAGTGGAGGGGGGCTGGAGCTACAGGTTCAGCACCAACCTCCTGCCAGTAGATGGGGCTGGAGCTACAGGTCCAGGACCAACCCACTGCCAGTAGAGGGGGGCTGGAGCTACAGGTTCAGAACCACCCCCTGCCAGTAGAGGTAGGATGGAGCTACAGGTCTAGAACCAACCCCCTGCCAGTAGAGGGGGGCTGGAGCTACAGGTTCAGCACCATCCTCCTGCCGGTAGATGGGGCTGGAGCTACAGGTCCAGTACCAACCCCCTGCCAGTAGATGGGGGCTTGAACTACAGGTCCAGCACGAACCCCATGCCAGTAGATGGGGGCTGGATCTACATGTCCAGCATCAACCCCCCTGCCAGTAGAGGGGGGCCTGTAGCTATAGGTCCAACACCAACCCCCTGCCAGTAGAGGGGTCCTAGATCTACAGGTCCTGCACCAACCCCCCTGCTAGTAAAGGGGGGAAGGGGGGCTGGAGCTACAAGTCCAGCACAAACCTCCTGCCAGTAGTGTGGGGCTAGACTACAGGTCCAGCACCAGCCCCCTGCCAGTAGAAGGGGCTGGAGCTACAGGTCCAGCACCAACCCCTTGCCAATAGAGGGGGAAGGGTGAAGCTACAGGTCTAATACCAACCCCCCTGCCAGTAGAGAGGTGGCTGCAGCTACAGGTCCAGCACCAACCCCCTGCCAGTAGAGGGGGGTTTGAGGTCCAGGTCCAGCACCAACCCTCTGCAAGTAGAGGGGGGCTGGATCTACAGGTCCAGCACCAACACCCTGCCAGTAGAGGGGGCTGGAGCTATAGGTCCAGTACCAACCCCCGCTGCAAGTAGACGGGGGCTGTAGCTACAGGTCTAGCATCAACCCCCAGCCAGTAGAGGGGTGATTGAGCTTCAGGTCCATCACCAACCACCTACCAGTTAAGGGGGAGGGGCCTAGAGCTACAGGTCCAGCACCAACCCCCTGCCAGTAGAGGGGGGGGGGGCTGGAGCTACAGGTCTAGCACCAGTCCCCTGCCAGTAAAGGGGGGAGGGGGGTTGGAGTTATAGGTCCAGCACCAACCCCCTGCCAGTAGAGGGGGGGCTGGAGCTACAGGTCCAGCACCAACCCCCTGCCAGTAGAGGGGGCTGTAGCTACAGGTCCCGCACAAACCCCCTGCCAGTAGAGGTAGGGCTGGAGCTACAGACCCAGCACCAACCCTTTGCCAGTAGAGGGAGGCTGGAGCTACAGGTCCAGCACCAAGCCCCTGCTAGTAAAGAGGGGCTGGCGCTACAGGTCCAGCATCAACCCCCTGCCAGTAGAGGGGGGTGGCAGCAGCTACAGGTCCAGCACCAACCCCCTGCCAGTATAGGTTGGCTGGAGCTACAGGTCCAGCACCAATCCCCTGCCAGTAGATGGGGGCTGGAACTACAGGTCCAGCACGAACCCCATGCCAGTAGATGGGGGCTGGATCTACATGTCCATCATCAACCCCCCTGCCAGTAGAGGGGGGGGGGGGTGCTGTAGCTACAGGTCCAACACCAACCCCCTGCCAGTAGAGGGGTCCTAGATCTACAGGTCCTGCACCAACCCCCTGCCAGTAGAGTGGGGCTATAGCTACAGGTCCAGCACCAACCCCCTGCCAGTAGAGTGGGGCTATAGCTAAACATCCAGCACCAACCCCCCCTAACAGTAGAGCAGAGCTGGAGGTACAGGTCCTGCACCAACCCCCTGCCAGTAGGGGTTGGCTGGAGCTACAGGTCAAGCATCGACCCCCTGCCAGTAGAGTTGGGCTGGAGCTACAGGTCCAGCACCAACCCCTGCCAGGAGAGGGGGGGGCTGTAGCTACAGGTCCAACAGCAACCTCCTGCAAGTAGAGGGGTCCTAGATCTACAGGTCCTGCACCAACCCCCCTGCTAGTAAAGGGTGGAAGGGGGTCTGGAGCAACAGGTCCAGCACCAACCCCCTGCCAGTAGAGGGGTGCTGGAGCTACAGGTCCAGCACCAGCCCCCCTGCCAGTAGAAGGGGCTGGAGCTACAGGTCCAACACCAACCTCCTGCCAGTATATGGGGCTGCAGCTACAGGTCCATTACCAACCCCCTGCCAGTAGAGGGGGCTGCAGCTACAGGTCCAGTACCAACCCCCTGCCAGTAGAGGGGGCTGCAGCTACAGGTCCAGCACCAACCCCCTGCCAGTAGATAGGGAGGGTGGGGCTACAGGTCCAGTACCAACCCCCTGCCAGTAGAGGGAGGCAGCTTGAGGTACAGGTCCAGTACCAACCCCCTGCCAGTAGAGGGAGGGGGGTGGAGGTACAGGTCCAACACCAACCCCCTGCCAGTAGAGGGGGGGTGGAGCTACAGGTCCAGCACCCCTCCCCCCACCCGGCCAGTAGTGGGGGGGAAGGGAGATACAGGTCGAACACCAACCCCCTGCCAGTAGAGGGGGGCTGGAGCTACAGGTCCAGCACCAGCCCCCCTGCCAGTAGAAGGGGCTGGAGCTACAGGTCCAGCACCAACCTCCTGCCAGTAGATGGGGCTGCAGCTACAGGTCCAGTACCAACCCCCTGCCTGTAGAGGGGGCTGCAGCTACAGGTCCAGCACCAACCCCCTGCCAGTAGATAGGGAGGGTGGGGCTACAGGCAAAGTACGAACCCCCTGCCAGTAGAGGGGGGCTGGAGCTACAGGTCCAGCACCAACCCCTGCTAGTAGACGGGGGCTGGAGCTACAGGTCCAGTACCAACCCCCCCTGCCTGTAGACCGGGGCTGTAGCTACAGGTCTAACATCAACCCCCAGCCAGCAGAGGGGGGCTGTAGCTACAGGTCCATCACCAACCACCTGCCAGTTAAGGGGGGGGGCCTAGAGCCACAGGTCCAGCACCAACCCCCTGCCAGTAGAGTGGGGGGGCTGGAGCTACAGGTCTAGCACCAGCCCCCTGCCAGTAAAGGGGGGAGGGGGGCTGGAGCTACAGGTCCAGCACCAACCCCCTGCCAGTAAAGGGGGGTTGAGGGGGGCTGGAGGTACAGGTCCAGCACCAACCCCTGCTAGTAGAGGGGGGGGGCTGCAGCTTCAGGTTCAGCACCAACCCCCTGCCAGTAGAAAGGGGGCTGCAGCTACAGGTCCAGCACCAACCCCCTGCAAGTAGAGGGGGGCCGGAGCTACAGGTCCAGCACCAACTCCCTGCCAGTAGAGGGGGGGGGGGCTGGAGGTACAGGTACAGCATCAACCCACTACCAGTAGAGGGGGGCTGGAGCTACAGGTTCAGCACCAACCTCCTGCCAGTAGATGGGGCTGGAGCTACAGGTCCAGTAACAACCCCCTGCCAGTAGAGGGGGCTGGAGCTACAGGTCCAGCACCAACCCATTGCCAGTAGAGGGCGCTGGAGCTACAGGTCCAGCACCAACCCCCCCTGCCAGTAGAGGGGGCGTCATCTAAAGGTCCAGCACCAACCCCCTGCCAGTAGAGAGAGAGAGAGAGAGAGGGGGGGGGGGCTGGAGCTTCATGTCCAGCACCAACCCCCAGCCAGTAGAGGGGGATTGCAGCTACATGTCCATCACCAACCCCCTGCCAGTAGAGGGGGACTTGAGCTACAGGTCCAGGACCAACCCCCTCCAGTAGAGTGGGGCTGGAGCTACAGGTCCAGCACCAAACCCTTGCCAGTAGAGGGGGGCTGGAGTTACAGGTTCAGAACCACCCCCTGCCAGTAGAGGTAGGATGGAGCTACAGGTCTAGAACCAACCCCCTGCCAGTAGAGGGGGCTGGAGCTACAGGTTCAGCACCAACCTCCTGCCAGTAGATGGGGCTGGAGCTACAGGTCCAGGACCAACCCACTGCCAGTAGAGGGGGGCTGGAGCTACAGGTTCAGAACCACCCCCTGCCAGTAGAGGTAGGATGGAGCTACAGGTCTAGAACCAACCCCCTGCCAGTAGAGGGGGGCTGGAGCTACAGGTTCAGCACCATCCTCCTGCCGGTAGATGGGGCTGGAGCTACAGGTCCAGTACCAACCCCCTGCCAGTAGATGGGGGCTTGAACTACAGGTCCAGCACGAACCCCATGCCAGTAGATGGGGGCTGGATCTACATGTCCAGCATCAACCCCCCTGCCAGTAGAGGGGGGCTGTAGCTATAGGTCCAACACCAACCCCCTGCCAGTAAGAGGGGTCCTAGATCTACAGGTCCTGCACCAACCCCCCTGCTAGTAAAGGGGGGAAGGGGGGCTGGAGCTACAAGTCCAGCACAAACCTCCTGCCAGTAGTGTGGGGCTAGACTACAGGTCCAGCACCAGCCCCCTGCCAGTAGAAGGGGCTGGAGCTACAGGTCCAGCACCAACCCCTTGCCAATAGAGGGGGAAGGGTGAAGCTACAGGTCTAATACCAACCCCCCTGCCAGTAGAGAGGTGGCTGCAGCTACAGGTCCAGCACCAACCCCCTGCCAGTAGAGGGGGGTTTGAGGTCCAGGTCCAGCACCAACCCTCTGCAAGTAGAGGGGGGCTGGATCTACAGGTCCAGCACCAACACCCTGCCAGTAGAGGGGGCTGGAGCTATAGGTCCAGGTACCAACCCCCCTGCAAGTAGACCGGGGGCTGTAGCTACAGGTCTAGCATCAACCCCCAGCCAGTAGAGGGGTGATTGAGCTTCAGGTCCATCACCAACCACCTACCAGTTAAGGGGGAGGGGCCTAGAGCTACAGGTCCAGCACCAACCCCCTGCCAGTAGAGGGGGGGGGGCTGGAGCTACAGGTCTAGCACCAGTCCCCTGCCAGTAAAGGGGGGAGGGGGGTTGGAGTTACAGGTCCAGCACCAACCCCCTGCCAGTAGAGGGGGGCTGGAGCTACAGGTCCAGCACCAACCCCCTGCCAGTAGAGGGGGCTGTAGCTACAGGTCCCGCACAAACCCCCCTGCAGTAGACGTAGGGCTGGAGCTACAGACCCAGCACCAACCCTTTGACAGTAGAGGGAAGGCTGGAGCTACAGGTCCAGCACCAAGCCCTGCTAGTAAAGAGGGGCTGGCGCTACAGGTCCAGCATCAACCCCCTGCCAGTAGAGGGGGGTGGCAGCAGCTACAGGTCCAGCACCAACCCCCTGCCAGTATAGGTTGGCTGGAGCTACAGGTCCAGCACCAATCCCCTGCCAGTAGATGGGGGCTGGAACTACAGGTCCAGCACGAACCCCATGCCAGTAGATGGGGGCTGGATCTACATGTCCATCATCAACCCCCCTGCCAGTAGAGGGGGGGGGGTGCTGTAGCTACAGGTCCAACACCAACCCCCTGCCAGTAGAGGGGTCCTAGATCTACAGGTCCTGCACCAACCCCCTGCCAGTAGAGTGGGGCTATAGCTACAGGTCCAGCACCAACCCCCTGCCAGTAGAGTGGGGCTATAGCTAAACATCCAGCACCAACCCCCCTAACAGTAGAGCAGAGCTGGAGGTACAGGTCCTGCACCAACCCCCTGCCAGTAGGGGTTGGCTGGAGCTACAGGTCAAGCATCGACCCCCTGCCAGTAGAGTTGGGCTGGAGCTACAGGTCCAGCACCAACCCCTGCCAGTAGAGGGGGGGGGGCTGTAGCTACAGGTCCAACAGCAACCTCCTGCAAGTAGAGGGGTCCTAGATCTACAGGTCCTGCACCAACCCCCCTGCTAGTAAAGGGTGGAAGGGGGTCTGGAGCAACAGGTCCAGCACCAACCCCTGCCAGTAGAGGGGTGCTGGAGCTACAGGTCCAGCACCAGCCCCCCTGCCAGTAGAAGGGGCTGGAGCTACAGGTCCAACACCAACCTCCTGCCAGTATATGGGGCTGCAGCTACAGGTCCATTACCAACCCCCTGCCAGTAGAGGGGGCTGCAGCTACAGGTCCAGTACCAACCCCCTGCCAGTAGAGGGGGCTGCAGCTACAGGTCCAGCACCAACCCCCTGCCAGTAGATAGGGAGGGTGGGGCTACAGGTCCAGTACCAACCCCCTGCCAGTAGAGGGAGGCAGCTTGAGGTACAGGTCCAGTACCAACCCCCTGCCAGTAGAGGGAGGGGGGTGGAGGTACAGGTCCAACACCAACCCCCTGCCAGTAGAGGGGGGGTGGAGCTACAGGTCCAGCACCCCTCCCCCACCGGCCAGTAGTGGGGGGGAAGGGAGATACAGGTCGAACACCAACCCCCTGCCAGTAGAGGGGGGCTGGAGCTACAGGTCCAGCACCAGCCCCCTGCCAGTAGAAGGGGCTGGAGCTACAGGTCCAGCACCAACCTCCTGCCAGTAGATGGGGCTGCAGCTACAGGTCCAGTACCAACCCCTGCCTGTAGAGGGGGCTGCAGCTACAGGTCCAGCACCAACCCCCTGCCAGTAGATAGGGAGGGTGGGGCTACAGGCAAAGTACGAACCCCCTGCCAGTAGAGGGGGGCTGGAGCTACAGGTCCAGCACCAACCCCTGCTAGTAGACGGGGGCTGGAGCTACAGGTCCAGTACCAACCCCCCTGCCTGTAGACCGGGGCTGTAGCTACAGGTCTAACATCAACCCCCAGCCAGTAGAGGGGGGCTGTAGCTACAGGTCCATCACCAACCACCTGCCAGTTAAGGGGGGGGGCCTAGAGCCACAGGTCCAGCACCAACCCCCTGCCAGTAGAGTGGGGGGGCTGGAGCTACAGGTCTAGCACCAGCCCCTGCCAGTAAAGGGGGGAGGGGGGCTGGAGCTACAGGTCCAGCACCAACCCCCTGCCAGTAAAGGGGGGTTGAGGGGGGCTGGAGGTACAGGTCCAGCACCACTAGAGAGGGAGCTTCAGGTTCAGCACCAACCCCTGCCAGTAGAGGGGGGCTGCAGCTACAGGTCAGCACCAACCCCCTGCAAGAAAGGGGGCTGCAGCTACAGGTCCAGCACCAACTCCCTGCAGTAGAGGGGGGGGGGCTGGAGGTACAGGTACAGCATCAACCCACTACCAGTAGAGGGGGCTGGAGCTACAGGTTCAGCACCAACCTCCTGCCAGTAGATGGGGCTGGAGCTACAGGTCCAGTAACAACCCCCTGCCAGTAGAGGGGGCTGGAGCTACAGGTCCAGCCCAACCCATTGCCAGTAGAGGGCGCTGGAGCTACAGGTCCAGCACCAACCCCCCCTGCCAGTAGAGGGGGCGTCATCTAAAGGTCCAGCACCAACCCCCTGCCAGTAGAGAGAGAGAGAGAGAGGGGGGGGGGGCTGGAGCTTCATGTCCAGCACCAACCCCCAGCCAGTAGAGGGGGATTGCAGCTACATGTCCATCCCAACCCCCTGCCAGTAGAGGGGACTTGAGCTACAGGTCCAGGACCAACCCCCTCCAGTAGAGTGGGGCTGGAGCTACAGGTCCAGCACCAAACCCTTGCCAGTAGAGGGGGGCTGGAGTTACAGGTTCAGAACCACCCCCAGCCAGTAGAGGTAGGATGGAGCTACAGGTCTAGAACCAACCCCCTGCCAGTAGAGGGGGGCTGGAGCTACAGGTTCAGCACCAACCTCCTGCCAGTAGATGGGGCTGGAGCTACAGGTCCAGGACCAACCCACTGCCAGTAGAGGGGGCTGGAGCTACAGGTTCAGAACCACCCCCTGCCAGTAGAGGTAGGATGGAGCTACAGGTCTAGAACCAACCCCCTGCCAGTAGAGGGGGGCTGGAGCTACAGGTTCAGCACCATCCTCCTGCCGGTAGGGGCTGGAGCTACAGGTCCAGTACCAACCCCCTGCCAGTAGATAGGGAGGGTAGAGCTACAGGCAAAGTACGAACCACCTGTAAGTAGAGGGGGGCTGTGGCAACAGGTCCAGCACCAACCCCTTGCCAGTAGAGGTTGGCTGGAGCTTCAGGTCCATCACCAACCCCCTGCCAGTAGATGGGGGCTTGAACTACAGGTCCAGCACGAACCCCATGCCAGTAGATGGGGGCTGGATCTACATGTCCAGCATCAACCCCCCTGCCAGTAGAGGGGGGCCTGTAGCTATAGATCCAACACCATCCCCCTGCCAGTAGAGGGGTCCTAGATCTACAGGTCCTGCACCAACCCCCCTGCTAGTAAAAGGGGGAAGGGGGGCTGGAGCTACATGTCCAGCACAAACCTCCTGCCAGTAGTGTGGGGCTAGACTACAGGTCCAGCACCAGCCCCCCTGCCAGTAGAAGGGGCTGGAGCTACAGGTCCAGCACCAACCCCTTGCCAATAGAGGGGGAAGGGTGAAGCTACAGGTCTAATACCAACCCCCCTGCCAGTAGAGAGGGGGCTGCAGCTTCAGGTTCAGCACCAACCCCCTGCTAATAGAGAGGTGGCTGCAGCTACAGGTCCAGCACCAACCCCCTGACAGTAGAGGGGGGTTTGAGGTCCAGGTCCAGCACCAACCCTCTGCAAGTAGAGGGGGGCTGGATCTACAGGTCCAGCACCAACACCCTGCCAGTAGAGGGGGCTGGAGCTATAGGTCCAGTACCAACCCCCTCTGCAAGTAGACGGGGGCTGTAGCTACAGGTCTAGCATCAACCCCCAGCCAGTAGAGGGTGATTGAGCTACAGGTCCATCACCAACCACCTACCAGTTAAGGGGGAGGGGCCTAGAGCTACAGGTCCAGCACCAACCCCCTGCCAGTAGAGGGGGGGGGCTGGAGCTACAGGTCTAGCACCAGTCCCCTGCCAGTAAAGGGGGAGGGGGGTTGGAGTTACAGGTCCAGCACCAACCCCCTGCCAGTAGAGGGGGGCTGGAGCTACAGGTCCAGCACCAACCCCCTGCCAGTAGAGGGGGCTGTAGCTACAGGTCCCGCACAAACCCCCTGCCAGTAGAGGTAGGGCTGGAGCTACAGACCCAGCACCAACCCTTTGCCAGTAGAGGGAGGCTGGAGCTACAGGTCCAGCACCAAGCCCCTGCCAGTAAAGAGGGGCTGGCGTTACAGGTCCAGCATCAACCCCCTGCCAGTAGAGGGGGGTGGCAGCAGCTACAGGTCCAGCACCAACCCCCTGCCAGTATAGGTTGGCTGGAGCTACAGGTCCAGCACCAATCCCCTGCCAGTAGATGGGGGATGGAACTACAGGTCCAGCACGAACCCCATGCCAGTAGATGGGGGCTGGATCTACATGTCCATCATCAACCCCCCTGCCAGTAGAGGGGGGGGGGTGCTGTAGCTACAGGTCCAACACCAACCCCCTGCCAGTAGAGGGGTCCTAGATCTACAGGTCCTGCACCAACCCCCTGCCAGTAGAGTGGGGCTATAGCTACAGGTCCAGCACCAACCCCCTGCCAGTAGAGTGAAGCTATAGCTAAACATCCAGCACCAACCCCCCTAACAGTAGAGCAGAGCTGGAGGTACAGGTCCTGCACCAACCCCCTGCCAGTAGGGGTTGGCTGGAGCTACAGGTCCAGCATCGACCCCCTGCCAGTAGAGTTGGGCTGGAGCTACAGGTCCAGCACCAACCCCTGCCAGTAGAGGGGGGGGGCTGTAGCTACAGGTCCAACAGCAACCTCCTGCAAGTAGAGGGGTCCTAGATCTACAGGTCCTGCACCAACCCCCCTGCTAGTAAAGGGTGGAAGGGGGTCTGGAGCTACAGGTCCAGCACCAACCCCCTGCCAGTAGAGGGGTGCTGGACCTACAGGTCCAGCACTAAGCCCCTGCCAGTAGAGGGGGCTGGAGCTTCACGTTTAGCACCAACCCCCTGCCAGTAGAGGGGGGCTGGAGCTACAGGTCCAGCACCAGCCCCCCTGCCAGTAGAAGGGGATGGAGCTACAGGTCCAGCACCAACCTCCTGCCAGTATATGGGGCTGCAGCTACAGGTCCAGTACCAACCCCCTGCCAGTAGAGGGGGCTGCAGCTACAGGTCCAGCACCAACCCCCTGCCAGTAGATAGGGAGGGTGGGGCTACAGGCAAAGTACGAACCCCCTGCCAGTAGAGGGGGGCTGGAGCTACAGGTCCAGCACCAATCACCTCCAGTAGTGGGAGGGGGGTGGAGGTACAGGTCCAGTACCAACCCCCTGCCAGTAGAGGGAGGCAGCTTGAGGTACAGATCCAGTACCAACCCCCTGCCAGTAGAGGGAGGGGGGTGGAGGTACAGGTCCAACACCAACCCCCTGCCAGTAGAGGGGGGTGGAGCTACAGGTCCAGCACCCCTCCCCCCCCCGGCCAGTAGTGGGGGGGAAGGGAGATACAGGTCCAACACCAACCCCCCTGGCAGTAGAGGGGGGCTGGAACTACAGGTCCAGCACCAACCCCCCCTGCCATAAGAGTGGGGCTGGAGCTACAGGTCCAGGACCAACCCCCTGCTAGTAGAGAGGGGCTGGAGCTACAGGTCAAGGACCAAACCCCTGCCAGTAGAGGTGGATTGGAGCTACAGGTCCAGCACCAAACCCCTGCAAGTAGAGGGGGGCTGGAGCTACAGGTCAAGAACCAAACCCCTGCCAGTAGAGGTGGATTGGAGCTACAGGTCAAGAACCAAACCCCTGCCAGTAGAGGTGGATTGGAGCTACAGGTCCAGCACCAAACCCCTGCCAGTAGAGGGGGCTGGAGCTACAGGTCCAGCACCAACCCCCTGCCAGTAGAGGGGGCTTGAGACACAAGTCCAGCACCAAACCCTTACCAGTAGAAGGGGGCTGGAGCTACAGGTCCAGGCCCACCTTCCCCTGTCAGTAGAGGGAGGGGGGGGGGCTGGAGCTACAGGCTCAGAACCACCCCTGTCAGTAGAGGTAGGATGGAGCTACAGGTCTAGAACCAACCCCCTGCCAGTAGAGGGGGGCTGGAGCTACAGGTCCAGCACCAACTCCCTGCCAGTAAAGGTGGGGCTGGAGCTTCATGTCTATCACCAACCACCTGTCAGTAAAGGGGGGCTGTGGCAACAGGTCCAGCACCAACCCCTTGCCAGTAGAGGGGGGCTAGAGCTTCAGGTCCAGCCCCAACCCCCTGCCAGTAGAGTGGGGCTATAGCTAAACATCCAGCACCAACCCCCCTGACAGTAGAGCAGAGCTGGAGGTACAGGTCCAGCACCAACCCCCTGCCAGTAGGGGTTGGCTGGAGCTACAGGTCCAGCATCGACCCCCTGCCAGTAGAGTTGGGCTGGAGCTACAGGTCCAGCACCAACCCCTGCCAGTAGAGGGGGGGAGCTGTAGCTACAGGTCCAACAGCAACCTCCTGCAAGTAGAGGGGTCCTAGATCTACAGGTCCTGCACCAACCCCCCTGCTAGTAAAGGGGGGAAGGGGGTCTGGAGCTACAGGTCCAGCACCAACCCCCTGCCAGTAGAGGGGTGCTGGAACTACAGGTCCAGCACTAAGCCCCTGCCAGTAGAGGGGGCTGGAGTTTCACGTTTAGCACCAACCCCCTGCCAGTAGAGGGGGGCTGGAGCTACAGGTCCAGCACCAGCCCCCCTGCCAGTAGAAGGGGCTGGAGCTACAGGTCCAGCACCAACCTCCTGCCAGTAGATGGGGCTGCAGCTACAGGTCCAGTACCAACCCCCTGCCAGTAGAGGGGGCTGCAGCTACAGGTCCAGCACCAACCCCCTGCCAGTAGATAGGGAGGGTGGGGCTACAGGCAAAGTACGCACCCCCTGCCAGTAGAGGGGGGCTGGAGCTACAGGTCCAGCACCAACCCCTGCTAGTAGACGGGGGCTGGAGCTACAGGTCCAGTACCAACCCCCCTTGCCTGTAGACCGGGGCTGTAGCTACAGGTCTAACATCAACCCCCAGCCAGTAGAGGGGGTTAGCTACAGGTCTAACATCAACCCCCAGCCAGTAGAGGGGGTTGTAGCTACAGGTCCATCGCCAACCACCTGCCAGTTAAGGGGGGGGGCTGGAGCTACAGGTCTAGCACCAGCCCCCTGCCAGTAAAGGGGGGAGGGGGGCTGGAGCTACAGGTCCAGCACCAACCCCCTGCCAGTAAAGGGGGGTTGAGGGGGGCTGGAGGTACAGGTCCAGCACCAACCCCTGCTAGTAGAGGGGGGGGGCAGCAGCTTCAGGTTCAGCACCAACCCCCTGCCAGTAGAAAGGGGGCAGCAGCTACAGGTCCAGCACCAACCCCCTGCAAGTAGAGGGGGGCCGGAGCTACAGGTCCAGCACCAACTCCCTGCCAGTAGAGGGGGGGGGGCTGGAGGTACAGGTACAGCATCAACCCACTACCAGTAGAGGGGGGCTGGAGCTACAGGTTCAGCACCAACCTCCTGCCAGTAGATGGGGCTGGAGCTACAGGTCCAGTAACAACCCCCTGCCAGTAGAGGGGGCTGGAGTTACAGGTCCAGCACCAACCCATTGCCAGTAGAGGGCGCTGGAGCTACAGGTCCAGCACCAACCCCCCCCTGCCAGTAGAGGGGGCGTCATCTAAAGGTCCAGCACCAACCCCCTGCCAGTAGAGAGAGAGAGAGAGAGGGCGGGGGGCTGGAGCTTCATGTCCAGCACCAACCCCCTGCCAGTAGAGGGGGATTGCAGTTACATGTCCATCACCAACCCCCTGCCAGTAGAGGGGGACTGGAGCTACAGGTCCAGGACCACCCCCTCCAGTAGAGTGGGGCTGGAGCTACAGGTCCAGCACCAAACCCTTGCCAGTAGAGGGGGGCTGGAGTTACAGGTTCAGAACCACCCCCTGCCAGTAGAGGTAGGATGGAGCTACAGGTCTAGAACCAACCCCCTGCCAGTAGAGGGGGGCTGGAGCTACAGGTTCAGCACCAACCTCCTGCCAGTAGATGGGGCTGGAGCTACAGGTCCAGGACCAACCCACTGCCAGTAGAGGGGGGGCTGGAGCTACAGGTTCAGAACCACCCCCTGCCAGTAGAGGTAGGATGGAGCTACAGGTCTAGAACCAACCCCCTGCCAGTAGAGGGGGGCTGGAGCTACAGGTTCAGCACCATCCTCCTGCCGGTAGATGGGGCTGGAGCTACAGGTCCAGTACCAACCCCCTGCCAGTAGATAGGGAGGGTAGAGCTACAGGCAAAGTACGAACCCCCTGTAAGTAGAGGGGGGCTGTGGCAACAGGTCCAGCACCAACCCCCTGCCAGTAGAGGTTGGCTGGAGCTTCAGGTCCATCACCAACCCCCTGCCAGTAGATGGGGGCTTGAACTACAGGTCCAGCACGAACCCCATGCCAGTAGATGGGGGCTGGATCTACATGTCCAGCATCAACCCCCCTGCCAGTAGAGGGGGGCCTGTAGCTATAGGTCCAACACCAACCCCCTGCCAGTAGAGGGGTCCTAGATCTACAGGTCCTGCACCAACCCCCCTGCTAGTAAAGGGGGGAAGGGGGGCTGGAGCTACAAGTCCAGCACAAACCTCCTGCCAGTAGTGTGGGGCTAGACTACAGGTCCAGCACCAACCCCTTGCCAATAGAGGGGGAAGGGTGAAGCTACAGGTCTAATACCAACCCCCCTGCCAGTAGAGAGGTGGCTGCAGCTACAGGTCCAGCACCAACCCCCTGCCAGTAGAGGGGGGTTTGAGGTCCAGGTCCAGCACCAACCCTCTGCAAGTAGAGGGGGGCTGGATCTACAGGTCCAGCACCAACACCCTGCCAGTAGAGGGGGCTGGAGCTATAGGTCCAGTACCAACCCCCCCTGCAAGTAGACGGGGGCTGTAGCTACAGGTCTAGCATCAACCCCCAGCCAGTAGAGGGGTGATTGAGCTTCAGGTCCATCACCAACCACCTACCAGTTAAGGGGGAGGGGCCTAGAGCTACAGGTCCAGCACCAACCCCCTGCCAGTAGAGGGGGGGGGCTGGAGCTACAGGTCTAGCACCAGTCCCCTGCCAGTAAAGGGGGGAGGGGGGTTGGAGTTATAGGTCCAGCACCAACCCCCTGCCAGTAGAGGGGGGGCTGGAGCTACAGGTCCAGCACCAACCCCCTGCCAGTAGAGGGGGCTGTAGCTACAGGTCCCGCACAAACCCCCTGCCAGTAGAGGTAGGGCTGGAGCTACAGACCCAGCACCAACCCTTTGCCAGTAGAGGGAGGCTGGAGCTACAGGTCCAGCACCAAGCCCCTGCTAGTAAAGAGGGGCTGGCGCTACAGGTCCAGCATCAACCCCCTGCCAGTAGAGGGGGGTGGCAGCAGCTACAGGTCCAGCACCAACCCCCTGCCAGTATAGGTTGGCTGGAGCTACAGGTCCAGCACCAATCCCCTGCCAGTAGAGGGGTCCTAGATCTACAGGTCCTGCACCAACCCCCTGCCAGTAGAGTGGGGCTATAGCTACAGGTCCAGCACCAACCCCCTGCCAGTAGAGTGGGGCTATAGCTAAACATCCAGCACCAACCCCCCTAACAGTAGAGCAGAGCTGGAGGTACAGGTCCTGCACCAACCCCCTGCCAGTAGGGGTTGGCTGGAGCTACAGGTCAAGCATCGACCCCCTGCCAGTAGAGTTGGGCTGGAGCTACAGGTCCAGCACCAACCCCTGCCAGTAGAGGGGGGGGGGGCTGTAGCTACAGGTCCAACAGCAACCTCCTGCAAGTAGAGGGGTCCTAGATCTACAGGTCCTGCACCAACCCCCCTGCTAGTAAAGGGTGGAAGGGGGTCTGGAGCAACAGGTCCAGCACCAACCTCCTGCCAGTAGAGGGGTGCTGGAGCTACAGGTCCAGCACCAGCCCCCCTGCCAGTAGAAGGGGCTGGAGCTACAGGTCCAACACCAACCTCCTGCCAGTATATGGGGCTGCAGCTACAGGTCCATTACCAACCCCCTGCCAGTAGAGGGGGCTGCAGCTACAGGTCCAGTACCAACCCCCTGCCAGTAGAGGGGGCTGCAGCTACAGGTCCAGCACCAACCCCCTGCCAGTAGATAGGGAGGGTGGGGCTACAGGTCCAGTACCAACCCCCTGCCAGTAGAGGGAGGCAGCTTGAGGTACAGGTCCAGTACCAACCCCCTGCCAGTAGAGGGAGGGGGGTGGAGGTACAGGTCCAACACCAACCCCCTGCCAGTAGAGGGGGGGTGGAGCTACAGGTCCAGCACCCCTCCCCCCACCCGGCCAGTAGTGGGGGGGAAGGGAGATACAGGTCGAACACCAACCCCCTGCCAGTAGAGGGGGGCTGGAGCTACAGGTCCAGCACCAGCCCCCCTGCCAGTAGAAGGGGCTGGAGCTACAGGTCCAGCACCAACCTCCTGCCAGTAGATGGGGCTGCAGCTACAGGTCCAGTACCAACCCCCTGCCTGTAGAGGGGGCTGCAGCTACAGGTCCAGCACCAACCCCCTGCCAGTAGATAGGGAGGGTGGGGCTACAGGCAAAGTACGAACCCCCTGCCAGTAGAGGGGGGCTGGAGCTACAGGTCCAGCACCAACCCCTGCTAGTAGACGGGGGCTGGAGCTACAGGTCCAGTACCAACCCCCCCTGCCTGTAGACCGGGGCTGTAGCTACAGGTCTAACATCAACCCCCAGCCAGTAGAGGGGGGCTGTAGCTACAGGTCCATCACCAACCACCTGCCAGTTAAGGGGGGGGGCCTAGAGCCACAGGTCCAACACCAACCCCCTGCCAGTAGAGTGGGGGGGCTGGAGCTACAGGTCTAGCACCAGCCCCCTGCCAGTAAAGGGGGGAGGGGGGCTGGAGCTACAGGTCCAGCACCAACCCCCTGCCAGTAAAGGGGGGTTGAGGGGGGCTGGAGGTACAGGTCCAGCACCAACCCCTGCTAGTAGAGGGGGGGGGGCTGCAGCTTCAGGTTCAGCACCAACCCCCTGCCAGTAGAAAGGGGGCTGCAGCTACAGGTCCAGCACCAACCCCCTGCAAGTAGAGGGGGGCCGGAGCTACAGGTCCAGCACCAACTCCCTGCCAGTAGAGGGGGGGGGGCTGGAGGTACAGGTACAGCATCAACCCACTACCAGTAGAGGGGGGCTGGAGCTACAGGTTCAGCACCAACCTCCTGCCAGTAGATGGGGCTGGAGCTACAGGTCCAGTAACAACCCCCTGCCAGTAGAGGGGGCTGGAGCTACAGGTCCAGCACCAACCCATTGCCAGTAGAGGGCGCTGGAGCTACAGGTCCAGCACCAACCCCCCCTGCCAGTAGAGGGGGCGTCATCTAAAGGTCCAGCACCAACCCCCTGCCAGTAGAGAGAGAGAGAGAGAGGGGGGGGGGGGGGCTGGAGCTTCATGTCCAGCACCAACCCCCAGCCAGTAGAGGGGGATTGCAGCTACATGTCCATCACCAACCCCCTGCCAGTAGAGGGGGACTTGAGCTACAGGTCCAGGACCAACCCCCTCCAGTAGAGTGGGGCTGGAGCTTCAGGTCCAGCACCAAACCCTTGCCAGTAGAGGGGGGCTGGAGTTACAGGTTCAGAACCACCCCCTGCCAGTAGAGGTAGGATGGAGCTACAGGTCTAGAACCAACCCCCTGCCAGTGGAGGGGGGCTGGAGCTACAGGTTCAGCACCAACCTCCTGCCAGTAGATGGGGCTGGAGCTACAGGTCCAGGACCAACCCACTGCCAGTAGAGGGGGGCTGGAGCTACAGGTTCAGAACCACCCCCTGCCAGTAGAGGTAGGATGGAGCTACAGGTCTAGAACCAACCCCCTGCCAGTAGAGGGGGGCTGGAGCTACAGGTTCAGCACCATCCTCCTGCCGGTAGATGGGGCTGGAGCTACAGGTCCAGTACCAACCCCCTGCCAGTAGATGGGGGCTTGAACTACAGGTCCAGCACGAACCCCATGCCAGTAGATGGGGGCTGGATCTACATGTCCAGCATCAACCCCCCTGCCAGTAGAGGGGGGCCTGTAGCTATAGGTCCAACACCAACCCCCTGCCAGTAGAGGGGTCCTAGATCTACAGGTCCTGCACCAACCCCCCTGCTAGTAAAGGGGGGAAGGGGGGCTGGAGCTACAAGTCCAGCACAAACCTCCTGCCAGTAGTGTGGGGCTAGACTACAGGTCCAGCACCAGCCCTCCTGCCAGTAGAAGGGGCTGGAGCTACAGGTCCAGCACCAACCCCTTGCCAATAGAGGGGGAAGGGTGAAGCTACAGGTCTAATACCAACCCCCCTGCCAGTAGAGAGGTGGCTGCAGCTACAGGTCCAGCACCAACCCCCTGCCAGTAGAGGGGGGTTTGAGGTCCAGGTCCAGCACCAACCCTCTGCAAGTAGAGGGGGGCTGGATCTACAGGTCCAGCACCAACACCCTGCCAGTAGAGGGGGCTGGAGCTATAGGTCCAGTACCAACCCCCGCTGCAAGTAGACGGGGGCTGTAGCTACAGGTCTAGCATCAACCCCCAGCCAGTAGAGGGGTGATTGAGCTTCAGGTCCATCACCAACCACCTACCAGTTAAGGGGGAGGGGCCTAGAGCTACAGGTCCAGCACCAACCCCCTGCCAGTAGAGGGGGGGGGGCTGGAGCTACAGGTCTAGCACCAGTCCCCTGCCAGTAAAGGGGGGAGGGGGGTTGGAGCTATAGGTCCAGCACCAACCCCCTGCCAGTAGAGGGGGGGCTGGAGCTACAGGTCCAGCACCAACCCCCTGCCAGTAGAGGGGGCTGTAGCTACAGGTCCCGCACAAACCCCCTGCCAGTAGAGGTAGGGCTGGAGCTACAGACCCAGCACCAACCCTTTGCCAGTAGAGGGAGGCTGGAGCTACAGGTCCAGCACCAAGCCCCTGCTAGTAAAGAGGGGCTGGCGCTACAGGTCCAGCATCAACCCCCTGCCAGTAGAGGGGGGTGGCAGCAGCTACAGGTCCAGCACCAACCCCCTGCCAGTATAGGTTGGCTGGAGCTACAGGTCCAGCACCAATCCCCTGCCAGTAGATGGGGGCTGGAACTACAGGTCCAGCACGAACCCCATGCCAGTAGATGGGGGCTGGATCTACATGTCCATCATCAACCCCCCTGCCAGTAGAGGGGGGGGGGGTGCTGTAGCTACAGGTCCAACACCAACCCCCTGCCAGTAGAGGGGTCCTAGATCTACAGGTCCTGCACCAACCCCCTGCCAGTAGAGTGGGGCTATAGCTACAGGTCCAGCACCAACCCCCTGCCAGTAGAGTGGGGCTATAGCTAAACATCCAGCACCAACCCCCCTAACAGTAGAGCAGAGCTGGAGGTACAGGTCCTGCACCAACCCCCTGCCAGTAGGGGTTGGCTGGAGCTACAGGTCAAGCATCGACCCCCTGCCAGTAGAGTTGGGCTGGAGCTACAGGTCCAGCACCAACCCCTGCCAGTAGAGGGGGGGGGGCTGTAGCTACAGGTCCAACAGCAACCTCCTGCAAGTAGAGGGGTCCTAGATCTACAGGTCCTGCACCAACCCCCCTGCTAGTAAAGGGTGGAAGGGGGTCTGGAGCAACAGGTCCAGCACCAACCCCCTGCCAGTAGAGGGGTGCTGGAGCTACAGGTCCAGCACCAGCCCCCCTGCCAGTAGAAGGGGCTGGAGCTACAGGTCCAACACCAACCTCCTGCCAGTATATGGGGCTGCAGCTACAGGTCCATTACCAACCCCCTGCCAGTAGAGGGGGCTGCAGCTACAGGTCCAGTACCAACCCCCTGCCAGTAGAGGGGGCTGCAGCTACAGGTCCAGCACCAACCCCCTGCCAGTAGATAGGGAGGGTGGGGCTACAGGTCCAGTACCAACCCCCTGCCAGTAGAGGGAGGCAGCTTGAGGTACAGGTCCAGTACCAACCCCCTGCCAGTAGAGGGAGGGGGGTGGAGGTACAGGTCCAACACCAACCCCCTGCCAGTAGAGGGGGGGTGGAGCTACAGGTCCAGCACCCCTCCCCCCACCCGGCCAGTAGTGGGGGGGAAGGGAGATACAGGTCGAACACCAACCCCCTGCCAGTAGAGGGGGGCTGGAGCTACAGGTCCAGCACCAGCCCCCCTGCCAGTAGAAGGGGCTGGAGCTACAGGTCCAGCACCAACCTCCTGCCAGTAGATGGGGCTGCAGCTACAGGTCCAGTACCAACCCCCTGCCTGTAGAGGGGGCTGCAGCTACAGGTCCAGCACCAACCCCCTGCCAGTAGATAGGGAGGGTGGGGCTACAGGCAAAGTACGAACCCCCTGCCAGTAGAGGGGGGCTGGAGCTACAGGTCCAGCACCAACCCCTGCTAGTAGACGGGGGCTGGAGCTACAGGTCCAGTACCAACCCCCCCTGCCTGTAGACCGGGGCTGTAGCTACAGGTCTAACATCAACCCCCAGCCAGCAGAGGGGGGCTGTAGCTACAGGTCCATCACCAACCACCTGCCAGTTAAGGGGGGGGGCCTAGAGCCACAGGTCCAGCACCAACCCCCTGCCAGTAGAGTGGGGGGGCTGGAGCTACAGGTCTAGCACCAGCCCCCTGCCAGTAAAGGGGGGAGGGGGGCTGGAGCTACAGGTCCAGCACCAACCCCCTGCCAGTAAAGGGGGGTTGAGGGGGGCTGGAGGTACAGGTCCAGCACCAACCCCTGCTAGTAGAGGGGGGGGGCTGCAGCTTCAGGTTCAGCACCAACCCCCTGCCAGTAGAAAGGGGGCTGCAGCTACAGGTCCAGCACTAACCCCCTGCAAGTAGAGGGGGGCCGGAGCTACAGGTCCAGCACCAACTCCCTGCCAGTAGAGGGGGGGGGGCTGGAGGTACAGGTACAGCATCAACCCACTACCAGTAGAGGGGGGCTGGAGCTACAGGTTCAGCACCAACCTCCTGCCAGTAGATGGGGCTGGAGCTACAGGTCCAGTAACAACCCCCTGCCAGTAGAGGGGGCTGGAGCTACAGGTCCAGCACCAACCCATTGCCAGTAGAGGGCGCTGGAGCTACAGGTCCAGCACCAACCCCCCCTGCCAGTAGAGGGGGCGTCATCTAAAGGTCCAGCACCAACCCCCTGCCAGTAGAGAGAGAGAGAGAGAGAGAGGGGGGGGGGGCTGGAGCTTCATGTCCAGCACCAACCCCCAGCCAGTAGAGGGGGATTGCAGCTACATGTCCATCACCAACCCCCTGCCAGTAGAGGGGGACTTGAGCTACAGGTCCAGGACCAACCCCCTCCAGTAGAGTGGGGCTGGAGCTACAGGTCCAGCACCAAACCCTTGCCAGTAGAGGGGGGCTGGAGTTACAGGTTCAGAACCACCCCCTGCCAGTAGAGGTAGGATGGAGCTACAGGTCTAGAACCAACCCCCTGCCAGTAGAGGGGGGCTGGAGCTACAGGTTCAGCACCAACCTCCTGCCAGTAGATGGGGCTGGAGCTACAGGTCCAGGACCAACCCACTGCCAGTAGAGGGGGGCTGGAGCTACAGGTTCAGAACCACCCCCTGCCAGTAGAGGTAGGATGGAGCTACAGGTCTAGAACCAACCCCCTGCCAGTAGAGGGGGGCTGGAGCTACAGGTTCAGCACCATCCTCCTGCCGGTAGATGGGGCTGGAGCTACAGGTCCAGTACCAACCCCCTGCCAGTAGATGGGGGCTTGAACTACAGGTCCAGCACGAACCCCATGCCAGTAGATGGGGGCTGGATCTACATGTCCAGCATCAACCCCCCTGCCAGTAGAGGGGGGCCTGTAGCTATAGGTCCAACACCAACCCCCTGCCAGTAGAGGGGTCCTAGATCTACAGGTCCTGCACCAACCCCCCTGCTAGTAAAGGGGGGAAGGGGGGCTGGAGCTACAAGTCCAGCACAAACCTCCTGCCAGTAGTGTGGGGCTAGACTACAGGTCCAGCACCAGCCCCCCTGCCAGTAGAAGGGGCTGGAGCTACAGGTCCAGCACCAACCCCTTGCCAATAGAGGGGGAAGGGTGAAGCTACAGGTCTAATACCAACCCCCCTGCCAGTAGAGAGGTGGCTGCAGCTACAGGTCCAGCACCAACCCCCTGCCAGTAGAGGGGGGTTTGAGGTCCAGGTCCAGCACCAACCCTCTGCAAGTAGAGGGGGGCTGGATCTACAGGTCCAGCACCAACACCCTGCCAGTAGAGGGGGCTGGAGCTATAGGTCCAGTACCAACCCCCCCTGCAAGTAGACGGGGGCTGTAGCTACAGGTCTAGCATCAACCCCCAGCCAGTAGAGGGGTGATTGAGCTTCAGGTCCATCACCAACCACCTACCAGTTAAGGGGGAGGGGCCTAGAGCTACAGGTCCAGCACCAACCCCCTGCCAGTAGAGGGGGGGGGGGCTGGAGCTACAGGTCTAGCACCAGTCCCCTGCCAGTAAAGGGGGGAGGGGGGTTGGAGTTATAGGTCCAGCACCAACCCCCTGCCAGTAGAGGGGGGGCTGGAGCTACAGGTCCAGCACCAACCCCCTGCCAGTAGAGGGGGCTGTAGCTACAGGTCCCGCACAAACCCCCTGCCAGTAGAGGTAGGGCTGGAGCTACAGACCCAGCACCAACCCTTTGCCAGTAGAGGGAGGCTGGAGCTACAGGTCCAGCACCAAGCCCCTGCTAGTAAAGAGGGGCTGGCGCTACAGGTCCAGCATCAACCCCCTGCCAGTAGAGGGGGGTGGCAGCAGCTACAGGTCCAGCACCAACCCCCTGCCAGTATAGGTTGGCTGGAGCTACAGGTCCAGCACCAATCCCCTGCCAGTAGATGGGGGCTGGAACTACAGGTCCAGCACGAACCCCATGCCAGTAGATGGGGGCTGGATCTACATGTCCATCATCAACCCCCCTGCCAGTAGAGGGGGGGGGTGCTGTAGCTACAGGTCCAACACCAACCCCCTGCCAGTAGAGGGGTCCTAGATCTACAGGTCCTGCACCAACCCCCTGCCAGTAGAGTGGGGCTATAGCTACAGGTCCAGCACCAACCCCCTGCCAGTAGAGTGGGGCTATAGCTAAACATCCAGCACCAACCCCCCTAACAGTAGAGCAGAGCTGGAGGTACAGGTCCTGCACCAACCCCCTGCCAGTAGGGGTTGGCTGGAGCTACAGGTCAAGCATCGACCCCCTGCCAGTAGAGTTGGGCTGGAGCTACAGGTCCAGCACCAACCCCTGCCAGTAGAGGGGGGGGGGGCTGTAGCTACAGGTCCAACAGCAACCTCCTGCAAGTAGAGGGGTCCTAGATCTACAGGTCCTGCACCAACCCCCCTGCTAGTAAAGGGTGGAAGGGGGTCTGGAGCAACAGGTCCAGCACCAACCCCCTGCCAGTAGAGGGGTGCTGGAGCTACAGGTCCAGCACCAGCCCCCCTGCCAGTAGAAGGGGCTGGAGCTACAGGTCCAACACCAACCTCCTGCCAGTATATGGGGCTGCAGCTACAGGTCCATTACCAACCCCCTGCCAGTAGAGGGGGCTGCAGCTACAGGTCCAGTACCAACCCCCTGCCAGTAGAGGGGGCTGCAGCTACAGGTCCAGCACCAACCCCCTGCCAGTAAGATAGGGAGGGTGGGGCTACAGGTCCAGTACCAACCCCCTGCCAGTAGAGGGAGGCAGCTTGAGGTACAGGTCCAGTACCAACCCCCTGCCAGTAGAGGGAGGGGGGTGGAGGTACAGGTCCAACACCAACCCCCTGCCAGTAGAGGGGGGGTGGAGCTACAGGTCCAGCACCCCTCCCCCCACCCGGCCAGTAGTGGGGGGGAAGGGAGATACAGGTCGAACACCAACCCCCTGCCAGTAGAGGGGGGCTGGAGCTACAGGTCCAGCACCAGCCCCCCTGCCAGTAGAAGGGGCTGGAGCTACAGGTCCAGCACCAACCTCCTGCCAGTAGATGGGGCTGCAGCTACAGGTCCAGTACCAACCCCCTGCCTGTAGAGGGGGCTGCAGCTACAGGTCCAGCACCAACCCCCTGCCAGTAGAGAGGGAGGGTGGGGCTACAGGCAAAGTACGAACCCCCTGCCAGTAGAGGGGGGCTGGAGCTACAGGTCCAGCACCAACCCCTGCTAGTAGACGGGGGCTGGAGCTACAGGTCCAGTACCAACCCCCCCTGCCTGTAGACCGGGGCTGTAGCTACAGGTCTAACATCAACCCCCAGCCAGTAGAGGGGGGCTGTAGCTACAGGTCCATCACCAACCACCTGCCAGTTAAGGGGGGGGGCCTAGAGCCACAGGTCCAGCACCAACCCCCTGCCAGTAGAGTGGGGGGGCTGGAGCTACAGGTCTAGCACCAGCCCCCTGCCAGTAAAGGGGGGAGGGGGGCTGGAGCTACAGGTCCAGCACCAACCCCCTGCCAGTAAAGGGGGGTTGAGGGGGGCTGGAGGTACAGGTCCAGCACCAACCCCTGCTAGTAGAGGGGGGGGGCTGCAGCTTCAGGTTCAGCACCAACCCCCTGCCAGTAGAAAGGGGGCTGCAGCTACAGGTCCAGCACCAACCCCCTGCAAGTAGAGGGGGGGGGGGCTGGAGGTACAGGTACAGCATCAACCCACTACCAGTAGAGGGGGGCTGGAGCTACAGGTTCAGCACCAACCTCCTGCCAGTAGATGGGGCTGGAGCTACAGGTCCAGTAACAACCCCCTGCCAGTAGAGGGGGCTGGAGCTACAGGTCCAGCACCAACCCATTGCCAGTAGAGGGCGCTGGAGCTACAGGTCCAGCACCAACCCCCCCTGCCAGTAGAGGGGGCGTCATCTAAAGGTCCAGCACCAACCCCCTGCCAGTAGAGAGAGAGAGAGAGAGGGGGGGGGGGGGGCTGGAGCTTCATGTCCAGCACCAACCCCCAGCCAGTAGAGGGGGATTGCAGCTACATGTCCATCACCAACCCCCTGCCAGTAGAGGGGGACTTGAGCTACAGGTCCAGGACCAACCCCCTCCAGTAGAGTGGGGCTGGAGCTACAGGTCCAGCACCAAACCCTTGCCAGTAGAGGGGGGCTGGAGTTACAGGTTCAGAACCACCCCCAGCCAGTAGAGGTAGGATGGAGCTACAGGTCTAGAACCAACCCCCTGCCAGTAGAGGGGGGCTGGAGCTACAGGTTCAGCACCAACCTCCTGCCAGTAGATGGGGCTGGAGCTACAGGTCCAGGACCAACCCACTGCCAGTAGAGGGGAGCTGGAGCTACAGGTTCAGAACCACCCCCTGCCAGTAGAGGTAGGATGGAGCTACAGGTCTAGAACCAACCCCCTGCCAGTAGAGGGGGGCTGGAGCTACAGGTTCAGCACCATCCTCCTGCCGGTAGATGGGGCTGGAGCTACAGGTCCAGTACCAACCCCCTGCCAGTAGATAGGGAGGGTAGAGCTACAGGCAAAGTACGAACCACCTGTAAGTAGAGGGGGGCTGTGGCAACAGGTCCAGCACCAACCCCTTGCCAGTAGAGGTTGGCTGGAGCTTCAGGTCCATCACCAACCCCCTGCCAGTAGATGGGGGCTTGAACTACAGGTCCAGCACGAACCCCATGCCAGTAGATGGGGGCTGGATCTACATGTCCAGCATCAACCCCCCTGCCAGTAGAGGGGGGCCTGTAGCTATAGATCCAACACCATCCCCCTGCCAGTAGAGGGGTCCTAGATCTACAGGTCCTGCACCAACCCCCCTGCTAGTAAAGGGGGAAGGGGGGCTGGAGCTACATGTCCAGCACAAACCTCCTGCCAGTAGTGTGGGGCTAGACTACAGGTCCAGCACCAGCCCCCCTGCCAGTAGAAGGGGCTGGAGCTACAGGTCCAGCACCAACCCCTTGCCAATAGAGGGGGAAGGGTGAAGCTACAGGTCTAATACCAACCCCCCTGCCAGTAGAGAGGGGGCTGCAGCTTCAGGTTCAGCACCAACCCCCTGCTAATAGAGAGGTGGCTGCAGCTACAGGTCCAGCACCAACCCCCTGACAGTAGAGGGGGGTTTGAGGTCCAGGTCCAGCACCAACCCTCTGCAAGTAGAGGGGGGCTGGATCTACAGGTCCAGCACCAACACCCTGCCAGTAGAGGGGGCTGGAGCTATAGGTCCAGTACCAACCCCCTCTGCAAGTAGACGGGGGCTGTAGCTACAGGTCTAGCATCAACCCCCAGCCAGTAGAGGGGTGATTGAGCTACAGGTCCATCACCAACCACCTACCAGTTAAGGGGGAGGGGCCTAGAGCTACAGGTCCAGCACCAACCCCCTGCCAGTAGAGGGGGGGGGCTGGAGCTACAGGTCTAGCACCAGTCCCCTGCCAGTAAAGGGGGGAGGGGGGTTGGAGTTACAGGTCCAGCACCAACCCCCTGCCAGTAGAGGGGGGCTGGAGCTACAGGTCCAGCACCAACCCCCTGCCAGTAGAGGGGGCTGTAGCTACAGGTCCCGCACAAACCCCCTGCCAGTAGAGGTAGGGCTGGAGCTACAGACCCAGCACCAACCCTTTGCCAGTAGAGGGAGGCTGGAGCTACAGGTCCAGCACCAAGCCCCTGCCAGTAAAGAGGGGCTGGCGTTACAGGTCCAGCATCAACCCCCTGCCAGTAGAGGGGGGTGGCAGCAGCTACAGGTCCAGCACCAACCCCCTGCCAGTATAGGTTGGCTGGAGCTACAGGTCCAGCACCAATCCCCTGCCAGTAGATGGGGGATGGAACTACAGGTCCAGCACGAACCCCATGCCAGTAGATGGGGGCTGGATCTACATGTCCATCATCAACCCCCCTGCCAGTAGAGGGGGGGGGGGTGCTGTAGCTACAGGTCCAACACCAACCCCCTGCCAGTAGAGGGGTCCTAGATCTACAGGTCCTGCACCAACCCCCTGCCAGTAGAGTGGGGCTATAGCTACAGGTCCAGCACCAACCCCCTGCCAGTAGAGTGAAGCTATAGCTAAACATCCAGCACCAACCCCCCTAACAGTAGAGCAGAGCTGGAGGTACAGGTCCTGCACCAACCCCCTGCCAGTAGGGGTTGGCTGGAGCTACAGGTCCAGCATCGACCCCCTGCCAGTAGAGTTGGGCTGGAGCTACAGGTCCAGCACCAACCCCTGCCAGTAGAGGGGGGGGGGCTGTAGCTACAGGTCCAACAGCAACCTCCTGCAAGTAGAGGGGTCCTAGATCTACAGGTCCTGCACCAACCCCCCTGCTAGTAAAGGGTGGAAGGGGGTCTGGAGCTACAGGTCCAGCACCAACCCCCTGCCAGTAGAGGGGTGCTGGACCTACAGGTCCAGCACTAAGCCCCTGCCAGTAGAGGGGGCTGGAGCTTCACGTTTAGCACCAACCCCCTGCCAGTAGAGGGGGGCTGGAGCTACAGGTCCAGCACCAGCCCCCCTGCCAGTAGAAGGGGATGGAGCTACAGGTCCAGCACCAACCTCCTGCCAGTATATGGGGCTGCAGCTACAGGTCCAGTACCAACCCCCTGCCAGTAGAGGGGGCTGCAGCTACAGGTCCAGCACCAACCCCCTGCCAGTAGATAGGGAGGGTGGGGCTACAGGCAAAGTACGAACCCCCTGCCAGTAGAGGGGGGCTGGAGCTACAGGTCCAGCACCAATCACCTCCAGTAGTGGGAGGGGGGTGGAGGTACAGGTCCAGTACCAACCCCCTGCCAGTAGAGGGAGGCAGCTTGAGGTACAGATCCAGTACCAACCCCCTGCCAGTAGAGGGAGGGGGGTGGAGGTACAGGTCCAACACCAACCCCCTGCCAGTAGAGGGGGGTGGAGCTACAGGTCCAGCACCCCTCCCCCCCCCCCCGGCCAGTAGTGGGGGGGAAGGGAGATACAGGTCCAACACCAACCCCCCTGGCAGTAGAGGGGGGGCTGGAACTACAGGTCCAGCACCAACCCCCCCTGCCATAAGAGTGGGGCTGGAGCTACAGGTCCAGGACCAACCCCCTGCTAGTAGAGAGGGGCTGGAGCTACAGGTCAAGAACCAAACCCCTGCCAGTAGAGGTGGATTGGAGCTACAGGTCCAGCACCAAACCCCTGCAAGTAGAGGGGGGCTGGAGCTACAGGTCAAGAACCAAACCCCTGCCAGTAGAGGTGGATTGGAGCTACAGGTCAAGAACCAAACCCCTGCCAGTAGAGGTGGATTGGAGCTACAGGTCCAGCACCAAACCCCTGCCAGTAGAGGGGGGCTGGAGCTACAGGTCCAGCACCAACCCCCTGCCAGTAGAGGGGGGCTTGAGACACAAGTCCAGCACCAAACCCTTACCAGTAGAAGGGGGCTGGAGCTACAGGTCCAGGCCCACCTTCCCCTGTCAGTAGAGGGAGGGGGGGGGGGCTGGAGCTACAGGCTCAGAACCACCCCCTGTCAGTAGAGGTAGGATGGAGCTACAGGTCTAGAACCAACCCCCTGCCAGTAGAGAGGGGGCTGGAGCTACAGGTCCAGCACCAACTCCCTGCCAGTAAAGGTGGGGCTGGAGCTTCATGTCTATCACCAACCACCTGTCAGTAAAGGGGGGCTGTGGCAACAGGTCCAGCACCAACCCCTTGCCAGTAGAGGGGGGCTAGAGCTTCAGGTCCAGCCCCAACCCCCTGCCAGTAGAGTGGGGCTATAGCTAAACATCCAGCACCAACCCCCCTGACAGTAGAGCAGAGCTGGAGGTACAGGTCCAGCACCAACCCCCTGCCAGTAGGGGTTGGCTGGAGCTACAGGTCCAGCATCGACCCCCTGCCAGTAGAGTTGGGCTGGAGCTACAGGTCCAGCACCAACCCCTGCCAGTAGAGGGGGGGAGCTGTAGCTACAGGTCCAACAGCAACCTCCTGCAAGTAGAGGGGTCCTAGATCTACAGGTCCTGCACCAACCCCCCTGCTAGTAAAGGGGGGAAGGGGGTCTGGAGCTACAGGTCCAGCACCAACCCCCTGCCAGTAGAGGGGTGCTGGAACTACAGGTCCAGCACTAAGCCCCTGCCAGTAGAGGGGGCTGGAGTTTCACGTTTAGCACCAACCCCCTGCCAGTAGAGGGGGGCTGGAGCTACAGGTCCAGCACCAGCCCCCCTGCCAGTAGAAGGGGCTGGAGCTACAGGTCCAGCACCAACCTCCTGCCAGTAGATGGGGCTGCAGCTACAGGTCCAGTACCAACCCCCTGCCAGTAGAGGGGGCTGCAGCTACAGGTCCAGCACCAACCCCCTGCCAGTAGATAGGGAGGGTGGGGCTACAGGCAAAGTACGCACCCCCTGCCAGTAGAGGGGGGCTGGAGCTACAGGTCCAGCACCAACCCCTGCTAGTAGACGGGGGCTGGAGCTACAGGTCCAGTACCAACCCCCCTTGCCTGTAGACCGGGGCTGTAGCTACAGGTCTAACATCAACCCCCAGCCAGTAGAGGGGGTTGTAGCTACAGGTCCATCACCAACCACCTGCCAGTTAAGGGGGGGGGGGCCTAGAGCCACAGGTCCAGCACCAACCCCCTGCCAGTAGAGTGGGGGGGCTGGAGCTACAGGTCTAGCACCAGCCCCCTGCCAGTAAAGGGGGGAGGGGGGCTGGAGCTACAGGTCCAGCACCAACCCCCTGCCAGTAAAGGGGGGTTGAGGGGGGCTGGAGGTACAGGTCCAGCACCAACCCCTGCTAGTAGAGGGGGGGGGCAGCAGCTTCAGGTTCAGCACCAACCCCCTGCCAGTAGAAAGGGGGCTGCAGCTACAGGTCCAGCACCAACCCCCTGCAAGTAGAGGGGGGCCGGAGCTACAGGTCCAGCACCAACTCCCTGCCAGTAGAGGGGGGGGGGCTGGAGGTACAGGTACAGCATCAACCCACTACCAGTAGAGGGGGGCTGGAGCTACAGGTTCAGCACCAACCTCCTGCCAGTTGATGGGGCTGGAGCTACAGGTCCAGTAACAACCCCCTGCCAGTAGAGGGGGCTGGAGTTACAGGTCCAGCACCAACCCATTGCCAGTAGAGGGCGCTGGAGCTACAGGTCCAGCACCAACCCCCCCTGCCAGTAGAGGGGGCGTCATCTAAAGGTCCAGCACCAACCCCCTGCCAGTAGAGAGAGAGAGAGAGAGGGGGGGGGCTGGAGCTTCATGTCCAGCACCAACCCCCTGCCAGTAGAGGGGGATTGCAGCTACATGTCCATCACCAACCCCCTGCCAGTAGAGGGGGACATGAGCTACAGGTCCAGGACCAACCCCCTCCAGTAGAGTGGGGCTGGAGCTACAGGTCCAGCACCAAACCCTTGCCAGTAGAGGGGGGCTGGAGTTACAGGTTCAGAACCACCCCCTGCCAGTAGAGGTAGGATGGAGCTACAGGTCTAGAACCAACCCCCTGCCAGTAGAGGGGGGCTGGAGCTACAGGTTCAGCACCAACCTCCTGCCAGTAGATGGGGCTGGAGCTACAGGTCCAGGACCAACCCACTGCCAGTAGAGGGGGGGCTGGAGCTACAGGTTCAGAACCACCCCCTGCCAGTAGAGGTAGGATGGAGCTACAGGTCTAGAACCAACCCCCTGCCAGTAGAGGGGGGCTGGAGCTACAGGTTCAGCACCATCCTCCTGCCGGTAGATGGGGCTGGAGCTACAGGTCCAGTACCAACCCCCTGCCAGTAGATAGGGAGGGTAGAGCTACAGGCAAAGTACGAACCCCCTGTAAGTAAATGGGGGCTGTGGCAACAGGTCCAGCACCAACCCCCTGCCAGTAGAGGTTGGCTGGAGCTTCAGGTCCATCACCAACCCCCTGCCAGTAGATGGGGGCTTGAACTACAGGTCCAGCACGAACCCCATGCCAGTAGATGGGGGCTGGATCTACATGTCCAGCATCAACCCCCCTGCCAGTAGAGGGGGGCCTGTAGCTATAGGTCCAACACCAACCCCCTGCCAGTAGAGGGGTCCTAGATCTACAGGTCCTGCACCAACCCCCCTGCAAGTAAAGGGGGGAAGGGGGGCTGGAGCTACAAGTCCAGCACAAACCTCCTGCCAGTAGTGTGGGGCTAGACTACAGGTCCAGCACCAGCCCCCCTGCCAGTAGAAGGGGCTGGAGCTACAGGTCCAGCACCAACCCCTTGCCAATAGAGGGGGAAGGGTGAAGCTACAGGTCTAATACCAACCCCCCTGCCAGTAGAGAGGTGGCTGCAGCTACAGGTCCAGCACCAACCCCCTGCCAGTAGAGGGGGGTTTGAGGTCCAGGTCCAGCACCAACCCTCTGCAAGTAGAGGGGGGCTGGATCTACAGGTCCAGCACCAACACCCTGCCAGTAGAGGGGGCTGGAGCTACAGGTTCAGCACCATCCTCCTGCCGGTAGATGGGGCTGGAGCTACAGGTCCAGTACCAACCCCCTGCCAGTAGATAGGGAGGGTAGAGCTACAGGCAAAGTACGAACCCCCTGTAAGTAGAGGGGGGCTGTGGCAACAGGTCCAGCACCAACCCCTTGCCAGTAGAGGTTGGCTGGAGCTTCAGGTCCATCACCAACCCCCTGCCAGTAGATGGGGGCTTGAACTACAGGTCCAGCACGAACCCCATGCCAGTAGATGGGGGCTGGATCTACATGTCGAGCATCAACCCCCCTGCCAGTAGAGGGGGGCCTGTAGCTATAGGTCCAACACCATCCCCCTGCCAGTAGAGGGGTCCTAGATCTACAGGTCCTGCACCAACCCCCCTGCTAGTAAAGGGGGGAAGGGGGGCTGGAGCTACATGTCCAGCACAAACCTCCTGCCAGTAGTGTGGGGCTAGACTACAGGTCCAGCACCAGCCCCCCTGCCAGTAGAAGGGGCTGGAGCTACAGGTCCAGCACCAACCCCTTGCCAATAGAGGGGGAAGGGTGAAGCTACAGGTCTAATACCAACCCCCCTGCCAGTAGAGAGGGGGCTGCAGCTTCAGGTTCAGCACCAACCCCCTGCTAATAGAGAGGTGGCTGCAGCTACAGGTCCAGCACCAACCCCCTGCCAGTAGAGGGGGGTTTGAGGTCCAGGTCCAGCACCAACCCTCTGCAAGTAGAGGGGGGCTGGATCTACAGGTCCAGCACCAACACCCTGCCAGTAGAGGGGGCTGGAGCTATAGGTCCAGTACCAACCCCCTCTGCAAGTAGACGGGGGCTGTAGCTACAGGTCTAGCATCAACCCCCAGCCAGTAGAGGGGTGATTGAGCTACAGGTCCATCACCAACCACCTACCAGTTAAGGGGGAGGGGCCTAGAGCTACAGGTCCAGCACCAACCCCCTGCCAGTAGAGGGGGGGGCTGGAGCTACAGGTCTAGCACCAGTCCCCTGCCAGTAAAGGGGGGAGGGGGGTTGGAGTTACAGGTCCAGCACCAACCCCCTGCCAGTAGAGGGGGGCTGGAGCTACAGGTCCAGCACCAACCCCCTGCCAGTAGAGGGGGCTGTAGCTACAGGTCCCGCACAAACCCCCTGCCAGTAGAGGTAGGGCTGGAGCTACAGACCCAGCACCAACCCTTTGCCAGTAGAGGGAGGCTGGAGCTACAGGTCCAGCACCAAGCCCCTGCCAGTAAAGAGGGGCTGGCGTTACAGGTCCAGCATCAACCCCCTGCCAGTAGAGGGGGGTGGCAGCAGCTACAGGTCCAGCACCAACCCCCTGCCAGTATAGGTTGGCTGGAGCTACAGGTCCAGCACCAATCCCCTGCCAGTAGATGGGGGATGGAACTACAGGTCCAGCACGAACCCCATGCCAGTAGATGGGGGCTGGATCTACATGTCCATCATCAACCCCCCTGCCAGTAGAGGGGGGGGGTGCTGTAGCTACAGGTCCAGCACTAACCCCCTGCCAGTAGAGGGGTCCTAGATCTACAGGTCCTGCACCAACCCCCTGCCAGTAGAGTGGGGCTATAGCTACAGGTCCAGCACCAACCCCCTGCCAGTAGAGTGAAGCTATAGCTAAACATCCAGCACCAACCCCCCTAACAGTAGAGCAGAGCTGGAGGTACAGGTCCTGCACCAACCCCCTGCCAGTAGGGGTTGGCTGGAGCTACAGGTCCAGCATCGACCCCCTGCCAGTAGAGTTGGGCTGGAGCTACAGGTCCAGCACCAACCCCTGCCAGTAGAGGGGGGGGGCTGTAGCTACAGGTCCAACAGCAACCTCCTGCAAGTAGAGGGGTCCTAGATCTACAGGTCCTGCACCAACCCCCCTGCTAGTAAAGGGTGGAAGGGGGTCTGGAGCTACAGGTCCAGCACCAACCCCCTGCCAGTAGAGGGGTGCTGGACCTACAGGTCCAGCACTAAGCCCCTGCCAGTAGAGGGGGCTGGAGCTTCACGTTTAGCACCAACCCCCTGCCAGTAGAGGGGGGCTGGAGCTACAGGTCCAGCACCAGCCCCCCTGCCAGTAGAAGGGGATGGAGCTACAGGTCCAGCACCAACCTCCTGCCAGTATATGGGGCTGCAGCTACAGGTCCAGTACCAACCCCCTGCCAGTAGAGGGGGCTGCAGCTACAGGTCCAGCACCAACCCCCTGCCAGTAGATAGGGAGGGTGGGGCTACAGGCAAAGTACGAACCCCCTGCCAGTAGAGGGGGGCTGGAGCTACAGGTCCAGCACCAATCCCCTCCAGTAGTGGGAGGGGGGTGGAGGTACAGGTCCAGTACCAACCCCCTGCCAGTAGAGGGAGGCAGCTTGAGGTACAGATCCAGTACCAACCCCCTGCCAGTAGAGGGAGGGGGGTGGAGGTACAGGTCCAACACCAACCCCCTGCCAGTAGAGGGGGGTGGAGCTACAGGTCCAGCACCCCTCCCCCCCCCCCCCCGGCCAGTAGTGGGGGGGAAGGGAGATACAGGTCCAACACCAACCCCCCTGCCAGTAGAGGGGGGGCTGGAACTACAGGTCCAGCACCAACCCCCCCTGCCATAAGAGTGGGGCTGGAGCTACAGGTCCAGGACCAACCCCCTGCTAGTAGAGAGGGGCTGGAGCTACAGGTCAAGAACCAAACCCCTGCCAGTAGAGGTGGATTGGAGCTACAGGTCCAGCACCAAACCCCTGCAAGTAGAGGGGGGCTGGAGCTACAGGTCAAGAACCAAACCCCTGCCAGTAGAGGTGGATTGGAGCTACAGGTCAAGAACCAAACCCCTGCCAGTAGAGGTGGATTGGAGCTACAGGTCCAGCACCAAACCCCTGCCAGTAGAGGGGGGCTGGAGCTACAGGTCCAGCACCAACCCCCTGCCAGTAGAGGGGGGCTTGAGACACAAGTCCAGCACCAAACCCTTACCAGTAGAAGGGGGCTGGAGCTACAGGTCCAGGCCCACCTTCCCCTGTCAGTAGAGGGAGGGGGGGGGGGGCTGGAGCTACAGGCTCAGAACCACCCCCTGTCAGTAGAGGTAGGATGGAGCTACAGGTCTAGAACCAACCCCCTGCCAGTAGAGGGGGGGCTGGAGCTACAGGTCCAGCACCAACTCCCTGCCAGTAAAGGTGGGGCTGGAGCTTCATGTCTATCACCAACCACCTGTCAGTAAAGGGGGGCTGTGGCAACAGGTCCAGCACCAACCCCTTGCCAGTAGAGGGGGGCTAGAGCTTCAGGTCCAGCCCCAACCCCCTGCCAGTAGAGTGGGGCTATAGCTACAGGTCCAGCACCAACCCCCTGCCAGTAGAGTGGGGCTATAGCTAAACATCCAGCACCAACCCCCCTGACAGTAGAGCAGAGCTGGAGGTACAGGTCCAGCACCAACCCCCTGCCAGTAGGGGTTGGCTGGAGCTACAGGTCCAGCATCGACCCCCTGCCAGTAGAGTTGGGCTGGAGCTACAGGTCCAGCACCAACCCCTGCCAGTAGACGGGGGGAGCTGTAGCTACAGGTCCAACAGCAACCTCCTGCAAGTAGAGGGGTCCTAGATCTACAGGTCCTGCACCAACCCCCCTGCTAGTAAAGGGGGGAAGGGGGTCTGGAGCTACAGGTCCAGCACCAACCCCCTGCCAGTAGAGGGGTGCTGGAACTACAGGTCCAGCACTAAGCCCCTGCCAGTAGAGGGGGCTGGAGTTTCACGTTTAGCACCAACCCCCTGCCAGTAGAGGGGGGCTGGAGCTACAGGTCCAGCACCAGCCCCCCTGCCAGTAGAAGGGGCTGGAGCTACAGGTCCAGCACCAACCTCCTGCCAGTAGATGGGGCTGCAGCTACAGGTCCAGTACCAACCCCCTGCCAGTAGAGGGGGCTGCAGCTACAGGTCCAGCACCAACCCCCTGCCAGTAGATAGGGAGGGTGGGGCTACAGGCAAAGTACGCACCCCCTGCCAGTAGAGGGGGGCTGGAGCTACAGGTCCAGCACCAACCCCTGCTAGTAGACGGGGGCTGGAGCTACAGGTCCAGTACCAACCCCCCCTGCCTGTAGACCGGGGCTGTAGCTACAGGTCTAACATCAACCCCCAGCCAGTAGAGGGGTTGTAGCTACAGGTCCATCACCAACCACCTGCCAGTTAAGGGGGGGGGCCTAGAGCCACAGGTCCAGCACCAACCCCCTGCCAGTAGAGTGGGGGGGCTGGAGCTACAGGTCTAGCACCAGCCCCCTGCCAGTAAAGGGGGGAGGGGGGCTGGAGCTACAGGTCCAGCACCAACCCCCTGCCAGTAAAGGGGGGTTGAGGGGGGCTGGAGGTACAGGTCCAGCACCAACCCCTGCTAGTAGAGGGGGGGGGCAGCAGCTTCAGGTTCAGCACCAACCCCCTGCCAGTAGAAAGGGGGCTGCAGCTACAGGTCCAGCACCAACCCCCTGCAAGTAGAGGGGGGCCGGAGCTACAGGTCCAGCACCAACTCCCTGCCAGTAGAGGGGGGGGGGGGGCTGGAGGTACAGGTACCGCATCAACCCACTACCAGTAGAGGGGGGCTGGAGCTACAGGTTCAGCACCAACCTCCTGCCAGTAGATGGGGCTGGAGCTACAGGTCCAGTAACAACCCCCTGCCAGTAGAGGGGGCTGGAGTTACAGGTCCAGCACCAACCCATTGCCAGTAGAGGGCGCTGGAGCTACAGGTCCAGCACCAACCCCCCCTGCCAGTAGAGGGGGCGTCATCTAAAGGTCCAGCACCAACCCCCTGCCAGTAGAGAGAGAGAGAGAGAGGGGGGGGGGGCTGGAGCTTCATGTCCAGCACCAACCCCCTGCCAGTAGAGGGGGATTGCAGCTACATGTCCATCACCAATTACCTGCCAGTAGAGGGGGACTGGAGCTACAGGTCCAGGACCAACCCCCTCCAGTAGAGTGGGGCTGGAGCTACAGGTCCAGCACCAAACCCTTGCCAGTAGAGGGGGGCTGGAGTTACAGGTTCAGAACCACCCCCTGCCAGTAGAGGTAGGATGGAGCTACAGGTCTAGAACCAACCCCCTGCCAGTAGAGGGGGGCTGGAGCTACAGGTTCAGCACCAACCTCCTGCCAGTAGATGGGGCTGGAGCTACAGGTCCAGGACCAACCCACTGCCAGTAGAGGGGGGGCTGGAGCTACAGGTTCAGAACCACCCCCTGCCAGTAGAGGTAGGATGGAGCTACAGGTCTAGAACCAACCCCCTGCCAGTAGAGGGGGGCTGGAGCTACAGGTTCAGCAACATCCTCCTGCCGGTAGATGGGGCTGGAGCTACAGGTCCAGTACCAACCCCCTGCCAGTAGATAGGGAGGGTAGAGCTACAGGCAAAGTACGAACCCCCTGTAAGTAAATGGGGGCTGTGGCAACAGGTCCAGCACCAACCCCCTGCCAGTAGAGGTTGGCTGGAGCTTCAGGTCCATCACCAACCCCCTGCCAGTAGATGGGGGCTTGAACTACAGGTCCAGCACGAACCCCATGCCAGTAGATGGGGGCTGGATCTACATGTCCAGCATCAACCCCCCTGCCAGTAGAGGGGGGCCTGTAGCTATAGGTCCAACACCAACCCCCTGCCAGTAGAGGGGTCCTAGATCTACAGGTCCTGCACCAACGCCCCTGCTAGTAAAGGGGGGAAGTGGGGCTGGTGCTACAAGTCCAGCACAAACCTCCTGCCAGTAGTGTGGGGCTAGACTACAGGTCCAGCACCAGCCCCCCTGCCAGTAGAAGGGGCTGGAGCTACAGGTCCAGCACCAACCCCTTGCCAATAGAGGGGGAAGGGTGAAGCTACAGGTCTAATACCAACCCCCCTGCCAGTAGAGAGGTGGCTGCAGCTACAGGTCCAGCACCAACCCCCTGCCAGTAGAGGGGGGTTTGAGGTCCAGGTCCAGCACCAACCCTCTGCAAGTAGAGGGGGGCTGGATCTACAGGTCCAGCACCAACACCCTGCCAGTAGAGGGGGCTGGAGCTATAGGTCCAGTACCAACCCCCCCTGCAAGTAGACGGGGGCTGTAGCTACAGGTCTAGCATCAACCCCCAGCCAGTAGAGGGGTGATTGAGCTTCAGGTCCATCACCAACCACCTACCAGTTAAGGGGGAGGGGCCTAGAGCTACAGGTCCAGCACCAACCCCCTGCCAGTAGAGGGGGGGGGGGGCTGGAGCTACAGGTCTAGCACCAGTCCCCTGCCAGTAAAGGGGGGAGGGGGGTTGGAGTTATAGGTCCAGCACCAACCCCCTGCCAGTAGAGGGGGGGGGGCTGGAGCTACAGGTCCAGCACCAACCCCCTGCCAGTTGAGGGGGCTGTAGCTACAGGTCCCGCACAAACCCCCTGCCAGTAGAGGTAGGGCTGGAGCTACAGACCCAGCACCAACCCTTTGCCAGTAGAGGGAGGCTGGAGCTACAGGTCCAGCACCAAGCCCCTGCTAGTAAAGAGGGGCTGGCGCTACAGGTCCAGCATCAACCCCCTGCCAGTAGAGGGGGGTGGCAGCAGCTACAGGTCCAGCACCAACCCCCTGCCAGTATAGGTTGGCTGGAGCTACAGGTCCAGCACCAATCCCCTGCCAGTAGATGGGGGCTGGAACTACAGGTCCAGCACGAACCCCATGCCAGTAGATGGGGGCTGGATCTACATGTCCATCATCAACCCCCCTGCCAGTAGAGGGGGGGGGGGTGCTGTAGCTACAGGTCCAACACCAACCCCCTGCCAGTAGAGGGGTCCTAGATCTACAGGTCCTGCACCAACCCCCTGCCAGTAGAGTGGGGCTATAGCTACAGGTCCAGCACCAACCCCCTGCCAGTAGAGTGGGGCTATAGCTAAACATCCAGCACCAACCCCCCTAACAGTAGAGCAGAGCTGGAGGTACAGGTCCTGCACCAACCCCCTGCCAGTAGGGGTTGGCTGGAGCTACAGGTCAAGCATCGACCCCCTGCCAGTAGAGTTGGGCTGGAGCTACAGGTCCAGCACCAACCCCTGCCAGTAGAGGGGGGGGGGGCTGTAGCTACAGGTCCAACAGCAACCTACTGCAAGTAGAGGGGTCCTAGATCTACAGGTCCTGCACCAACCCCCCTGCTAGTAAAGGGTGGAAGGGGGTCTGGAGCTACAGGTCCAGCACCAACCCCCTGCCAGTAGAGGGGTGCTGGAGCTACAGGTCCAGCACCAGCCCCCCTGCCAGTAGAAGGGGCTGGAGCTACAGGTCCAACACCAACCTCCTGCCAGTATATGGGGCTGCAGCTACAGGTCCATTACCAACCCCCTGCCAGTAGAGGGGGCTGCAGCTACAGGTCCAGTACCAACCCCCTGCCAGTAGAGGGGGCTGCAGCTACAGGTCCAGCACCAACCCCCTGCCAGTAGATAGGGAGGGTGGGGCTACAGGGCCAGTACCAACCCCCTGCCAGTAGAGGGAGGCAGCTTGAGGTACAGGTCCAGTACCAACCCCCTGCCAGTAGAGGGAGGGGGGTGGAGGTACAGGTCCAACACCAACCCCCTGCCAGTAGAGGGGGGTGGAGCTACAGGTCCAGCACCCCTCCCCCCCCCCCGGCCAGTAGTGGGGGGGAAGGGAGATACAGGTCGAACACCAACCCCCTGCCAGTAGAGGGGGGCTGGAGCTACAGGTCCAGCACCAGCCCCCCTGCCAGTAGAAGGGGCTGGAGCTACAGGTCCAGCACCAACCTCCTGCCAGTAGATGGGGCTGCAGCTACAGGTCCAGTACCAACCCCCTGCCTGTAGAGGGGGCTGCAGCTACAGGTCCAGCACCAACCCCCTGCCAGTAGATAGGGAGGGTGGGGCTACAGGCAAAGTACGAACCCCCTGCCAGTAGAGGGGGGCTGGAGCTACAGGTCCAGCACCAACCCCTGCTAGTAGACGGGGGCTGGAGCTACAAGTCCAGTACCAACCCCCCCTGCCTGTAGACCGGGGCTGTAGCTACAGGTCTAACATCAACCCCCAGCCAGTAGAGGGGGGCTGTAGCTACAGGTCCATCACCAACCACCTGCCAGTTAAGGGGGGGGGCCTAGAGCCACAGGTCCAGCACCAACCCCCTGCCAGTAGAGTGGGGGGGCTGGAGCTACAGGTCTAGCACCAGCCCCCTGCCAGTAAAGGGGGGAGGGGGGCTGGAGCTACAGGTCCAGCACCAACCCCCTGCCAGTAAAGGGGGGTTGAGGGGGGCTGGAGGTACAGGTCCAGCACCAACCCCTGCTAGTAGAGGGGGGGGGCTGCAGCTTCAGGTTCAGCACCAACCCCCTGCCAGTAGAAAGGGGGCTGCAGCTACAGGTCCAGCACCAACCCCCTGCAAGTAGAGGGGGGCCGGAGCTACAGGTCCAGCACCAACTCCCTGCCAGTAGAGGGGGGGGGGGCTGGAGGTACAGGTACAGCATCAACCCACTACCAGTAGAGGGGGGCTGGAGCTACAGGTTCAGCACCAACCTCCTGCCAGTAGATGGGGCTGGAGCTACAGGTCCAGTAACAACCCCCTGCCAGTAGAGGGGGCTGGAGCTACAGGTCCAGCACCAACCCATTGCCAGTAGAGGGCGCTGGAGCTACAGGTCCAGCACCAACCCCCCCTGCCAGTAGAGGGGGCGTCATCTAAAGGTCCAGCACCAACCCCCTGCCAGTAGAGAGAGAGAGAGAGAGGGGGGGGGGGGCTGGAGCTTCATGTCCAGCACCAACCCCCAGCCAGTAGAGGGGGATTGCAGCTACATGTCCATCACCAACCCCCTGCCAGTAGAGGGGGACTGGAGCTACAGGTCCAGGACCAACCCCCTCCAGTAGAGTGGGGCTGGAGCTACAGGTCCAGCACCAAACCCTTGCCAGTAGAGGGGGGCTGGAGTTACAGGTTCAGAACCACCCCCTGCCAGTAGAGGTAGGATGGAGCTACAGGTCTAGAACCAACCCCCTGCTAGTAGAGGGGGGCTGGAGCTACAGGTTCAGCACCAACCTCCTGCCAGTAGATGGGGCTGCAGCTACAGGTCCAGGACCAACCCACTGCCAGTAGAGGGGGGCTGGAGCTACAGGTTCAGAACCACCCCCTGCCAGTAGAGGTAGGATGGAGCTACAGGTCTAGAACCAACCCCCTGCCAGTAGAGGGGGGCTGGAGCTACAGGTTCAGCACCATCCTCCTGCCGGTAGATGGGGCTGGAGCTACAGGTCCAGTACCAACCCCCTGCCAGTAGATAGGGAGGGTAGAGCTACAGGCAAAGTACGAACCCCCTGTAAGTAGAGGGGGGCTGTGGCAACAGGTCCAGCACCAACCCCTTGCCAGTAGAGGTTGGCTGGAGCTTCAGGTCCATCACCAACCCCCTGCCAGTAGATGGGGGCTTGAACTACAGGTCCAGCACGAACCCCATGCCAGTAGATGGGGGCTGGATCTACATGTCCAGCATCAACCCCCCTGCCAGTAGAGGGGGGCCTGTAGCTATAGGTCCAACACCATCCCCCTGCCAGTAGAGGGGTCCTAGATCTACAGGTCCTGCACCAACCCCCCTGCTAGTAAAGGGGGGAAGGGGGGCTGGAGCTACAAGTCCAGCACAAACCTCCTGCCAGTAGTGTGGGGCTAGACTACAGGTCCAGCACCAGCCCCCCTGCCAGTAGAAGGGGCTGGAGCTACAGGTCCAGCACCAACCCCTTGCCAATAGAGGGGGAAGGGTGAAGCTACAGGTCTAATACCAACCCCCCTGCCAGTAGAGAGGGGGCTGCAGCTTCAGGTTCAGCACCAACCCCCTGCTAATAGAGAGGTGGCTGCAGCTACAGGTCCAGCACCAACCCCCTGCCAGTAGAGGGGGGTTTGAGGTCCAGGTCCAGCACCAACCCTCTGCAAGTAGAGGGGGGCTGGATCTACAGGTCCAGCACAAACACCCTGCCAGTAGAGGGGGCTGGAGCTATAGGTCCAGTACCAACCCCCTCTGCAAGTAGACGGGGGCTGTAGCTACAGGTCTAGCATCAACCCCCAGCCAGTAGAGGGGTGATTGAGCTACAGGTCCATCACCAACCACCTACCAGTTAAGGGGGAGGGGCCTAGAGCTACAGGTCCAGCACCAACCCCCTGCCAGTAGAGGGGGGGGGCTGGAGCTACAGGTCTAGCACCAGTCCCCTGCCAGTAAAGGGGGGAGGGGGGTTGGAGTTACAGGTCCAGCACCAACCCCCTGCCAGTAGAGGGGGGGCTGGAGCTACAGGTCCAGCACCAACCCCCTGCCAGTAGAGGGGGCTGTAGCTACAGGTCCCGCACAAACCCCCTGCCAGTAGAGGTAGGGCTGGAGCTACAGACCCAGCACCAACCCTTTGCCAGTAGAGGGAGGCTGGAGCTACAGGTCCAGCACCAAGCCCCTGCCAGTAAAGAGGGGCTGGCGTTACAGGTCCAGCATCAACCCCCTGCCAGTAGAGGGGGGTGGCAGCAGCTACAGGTCCAGCACCAACCCCCTGCCAGTATAGGTTGGCTGGAGCTACAGGTCCAGCACCAATCCCCTGCCAGTAGATGGGGGCTGGAACTACAGGTCCAGCACGAACCCCATGCCAGTAGATGGGGGCTGGATCTACATGTCCATCATCAACCCCCCTGCCAGTAGAGGGGGGGGGGTGCTGTAGCTACAGGTCCAACACCAACCCCCTGCCAGTAGAGGGGTCCTAGATCTACAGGTCCTGCACCAACCCCCTACCAGTAGAGTGGGGCTATAGCTACAGGTCCAGCACCAACCCCCTGCCAGTAGAGTGAAGCTATAGCTAAACATCCAGCACCAACCCCCCTAACAGTAGAGCAGAGCTGGAGGTACAGGTCCTGCACCAACCCCCTGCCAGTAGGGGTTGGCTGTAGCTACAGGTCCAGCATCGACCCCCTGCCAGTAGAGTTGGGCTGGAGCTACAGGTCCAGCACCAACCCCTGCCAGTAGAGGGGGGGGGGCTGTAGCTACAGGTCCAACAGCAACCTCCTGCAAGTAGAGGGGTCCTAGATCTACAGGTCCTGCACCAACCCCCCTGCTAGTAAAGGGTGGAAGGGGGTTTGGAGCTACAGGTCCAGCACCAACCCCCTGCCAGTAGAGGGGTGCTGGACCTACAGGTCCAGCACTAAGCCCCTGCCAGTAGAGGGGGCTGGAGCTTCACGTTTAGCACCAACCCCCTGCCAGTAGAGGGGGGCTGGAGCTACAGGTCCAGCACCAGCCCCCCTGCCAGTAGATGGGGATGGAGCTACAGGTCCAGCACCAACCTCCTGCCAGTATATGGGGCTGCAGCTACAGGTCCAGTACCAACCCCCTGCCAGTAGAGGGGGCTGCAGCTACAGGTCCAGCACCAACCCCCTGCCAGTAGATAGGGAGGGTGGGGCTACAGGCAAAGTACGAACCCCCTGCCAGTAGAGGGGGGCTGGAGCTACAGGTCCAGCACCAATCCCCTCCAGTAGTGGGAGGGGGGTGGAGGTACAGGTCCAGTACCAACCCCCTGCCAGTAGAGGGAGGCAGCTTGAGGTACAGATCCAGTACCAACCCCCTGCCAGTAGAAGGAGGGGGGTGGAGGTACAGGTCCAACACCAACCCCCTGCCAGTAGAGGGGGGTGGAGCTACAGGTCCAGCACCCCTCCCCCCCCCCGGCCAGTAGTGGGGGGGAAGGGAGATACAGGTCGAACACCAACCCCCTGCCAGTAGAGGGGGGCTGGAGCTACAGGTCCAGCACCAAACCCCTGCCAGTAGAGGGGGGGATGGAGCTTCAGGTCCAGCACTAACCCCCCTGCCAGTAGAGGGGGGCTGGAGCTACAGGTCCTGCACCAACCCCCTGCCAGTAGAGGGGCTGGAGGTACAGGTCCAGCACCAACTCCCTGCCAGTAGGGGGGGGGGGGGAGCTACAGGTCCAGGTCCAGCCCTCAGCCAGTAGAGGGGGGGACTGGAGATACAGGTCCAGTACCCACCCCCTGCCAGTAGAGGGGGGGGGGCGGGAGTTACAGGTCCAGCACCAACCCCCTGCCAGTAGAGGTGGGCTGGAGCTACAGGTCCAGCACCAACCCCCTGCCAGTAGAGGTGGGCTGGAGCTACAGGTCCAGCACCAACCCCCTCCAGTAGAGGGAGGGGGGTGGAGGTACAGGTCCAGTACCAACCCCCTGCCAGTAGAGGGAGGCAGCTTGAGGTACAGGTCCAGTACCAACCCCTTGCCAGTAGAGGGGGGTGGAGCTACAGGTCCAGCACCCCTCGCCCCCCCCCCCCGGCCAGTAGAGTGGGGGGAAGGGAGATACAGGTCGAACACCAACACCCTGCCAGTAGAGGGGGGCTGGAGCTACAGGTCCAGCACCAACCCCCTGGCAGTAGAGGGAGGGCAGGAGCTACAGGTCCTGCACCAACCCCCTGCCAGTAGAGGTGGGCTAGAGCTACAGGTCTAGCACCAACCCCTGCCAGTAGAGGGGGGCTGGAGTTACAGGTCCAGCACCAACCCCCTGCCAGTAGAGGGGGGATGGAGCTTCAGGTCCAGCACCAACCCCCCTGCCAGTAGAAGGCGGCTGGAACTACAGGTCCAGCACCAACCCCTTGCCAGTAGAGGGGGGCTGGAGCTACAGGTCCAGCACCAAACCCATGCCAGGAGAGGGGGGGATGGAGCTTCAGGTCCAGCACTAACCCCCCTGCCAGTAGAGGGTGGCTGGAACTACAGGTCCTGCACCAATCCCCCTGCCAGTAGAGGGGGGGAAGGGGAGCTACAGGTCCAGCACCAGCCCCCTGCCAGTAGAGGGGGGGACTGGAGATACAGGTCCAGCATCAACCCCCTGCCAGTAGAAGGGGGGCGGGAGTTACAGGTCCAGCACCAACCCCCTGCCTGTAGAGGTGGGCTGGAGCTACAGGTCCAGCACCAACCCCCTGCCAGTAGAGGTGGGCTGGAGCTACAGGTCCAGCACCAACCCCTTGCAAGTAGAGGTGGGCTGGAGCTACGAGTCATGCACCAACCCCCCTACCAGTAGAGAGGAGGGGTGGAGCTACAGGTCCAGCACCAACCCCCTGCCAGTAGAGGGGCAGCTGGAGGTACAGGTCCAGCACCAACCCCCTGCCAGTAGAGGGGGGTTGTAGCTACAGGTCCAGCACCAACCCCCTGCCAGTAGAGGGGCAGCTGGAGGTACAGATCCAGCACCACCCCCTGCCAGTAGAGGGGGGCTGGAGCTACAGATCCTGCACCAACCCCCTGCCAGTAGAGGGGCAGCTGGAGGCACAGGTCCAGCACCAGCCCCCTGCCAGTAGAGGGGGGCGGGAGTTACAGGTCCAGCACCAACCCCCTGCCAGTAGAGGTGGGCTGGAGCTACAGGTCCAGCACCAACCCACTGCCAGTAGAGGTGGGCTGGAGCTACGAGTCCAGCACCAACCCCCCTACCAGTAGAGAGGAGGGGTGGAGCTACAGGTCCAGCACCAACCCCCTGCCAGTAGAGGGGCAGGTGAAGGTACAGGTCCAGCACCAACCACCTGCTAGTCGAGGGGTGGGCTGAAGCTACAGGTCCAGAACCAACCCCTGCCAGTAGAGGTGGGATGGGGCTACAGGTTCAACACCAACCCCCCTGCCAGTAGAGGGGGGCTGGAACTAAAGGTCCAGCACCAATCCCCCCCTGCCATAAGAGTGGGGCTGGAGCTACAGGTCCAGGACCAACCCCCTGCTAGTAGAGGGGGGCTGGAGCTACAGGTCAAGAACCAAACCCCTGCCAGTAGAGGTGGATTGGAGCTACAGGTCCAGCACCAAACCCCTGCAAGTAGAGGGGGGCTGGAGCTACAGGTCAAGAACCAAACCCCTGCCAGTAGAGGTGGATTGGAGCTACAGGTCAAGAACCAAACCCCTGCAAGTAGAGGTGCATTGGAGCTACAGGTCCAGCACCAAACCCCTGCCAGTAGAGGGGGGCTGGAGCTACAGGTCCAGCACCAACCCCCTGCCAGTAGAGGGGGGCTTGAGACACAAGTCCAGCACCAAACCCTTACCAGTAGAAGGGGGCTGGAGCTACAGGTCCAGGCCCACCTTCCCCTGTCAGTAGAGGGGGGGGGGCTGGAGCTACAGGTTCAGAACCACCCCCTGCCAGTAGAGGTAGGATGGAGCTACAGGTCTAGAACCAACCCCCTACCAGTAGAGGGAGGGCTGGAGCTACAGGTCCAGCACCAACTCCCTGCCAGTAAAGGTGGGGCTGGAGCTTCATGTCTATCACCAACCACCTGTCAGTAAAGGGGGGCTGTGGCAACAGGTCCAGCACCAACCCCTTGCCTGTAGAGGGGGGCTGGAGCTACAGGTCCAGCACCAACCCCCTGCCAGTAGAGTGGGGCTGGATCTTCAGGTCCAGCGCCAACCCCCTTCCAGTAAAGGAGGGCTGGAGCTACAGGTCCAGCACCTACCCATGTCAGTAGAGAGGGGGGTGAAGCTACAGGTCCAGCACCAACCCCCTGCCAGTAGAGGGGTGCTGGACCTACAGGTCCAGCATTAACCCCCTGCCAGTAGAAGGGGCTGGAGCTTCACGTCTAGCACCAACCCCCTGCCAGTAGAGGGGGGCTGGAGCTACAGGTCTAGCACCAACCCCCTGCCAGTAGAGAGGGGCTGGAGCTACAGGTCCCGCACCAACCCCTTGCCAGTAGAGGGGGGCTAGAGCTTCAGGTCCAGCACCAACCCCCTGCCAGTAGAGTGGGGCTATAGCTACAGGTCCAGCACCAACCCCCTGCCAGTAGAGTGGGGCTATAGCTACAGGTCCCGCACAAACCCCCTGCCAGTAGAGGTAGGGCTGGAGCTACAGACCCAGCACCAACCCTTTGCCAGTAGAGGGAGGCTGGAGCTACAGGTCCAGCACCAAGCCCCTGCCAGTAAAGAGGGGCTGGCGCTACAGGTCCAGCATCAACCCCCTGCCAGTAGAGGGGGGTGGCAGCAGCTACAGGTCCAGCACCAACCCCCTGCCAGTAGAGGTTGGCTGGAGCTACAGGTCCAGCACCAATCCCCTGCCAGTAGATGGGGGCTGGAACTACAGGTCCAGCACGAACCCCATGCCAGTAGATGGGGGCTGGATCTACATGTCCATCATCAACCCCCCTGCCAGTAGAGGGGGTGGGGCTGTAGCTACAGGTCCAACACCAACCCCCTGCCAGTAGAGGGGTCCTAGATCTACAGGTCCTGCACCAACCCCCTGCCAGTAGAGTGGGGCTATAGCTACAGGTCCAGCACCAACCCCCTGCCAGTAGAGTGGGGCTATAGCTAAACATCCAGCACCAACCCCCCTAACAGTAGAGCAGAGCTGGAGGTACAGGTCCTGCACCAACCCCCTGCCAGTAGGGGTTGGCTGGAGCTACAGGTCCAGCATCGACCCCCTGCCAGTAGAGTTGGGCTGGAGCTACAGGTCCAGCACCAACCCCTGCCAGTAGAGGGGGGGGGCTGTAGCTACAGGTCCAACAGCAACCTCCTGCAAGTAGAGGGGTCCTAGATCTACAGGTCCTGCACCAACCCCCCTGCTAGTAAAGGGGGGAAGGGGGTCTGGAGCTACAGGTCCAGCACTAAGCCCCTGCCAGTAGAGGGGGCTGGAGCTTCACGTTTAGCACCAACCCCCTGCCAGTAGAGGGGGGCTGGAGCTACAGGTCCAGCACCAGCCCCCCTGCCAGTAGAAGGGGCTGGAGCTACAGGTCCAGCACCAACCTCCTGCCAGTAGATGGGGCTGCAGCTACAGGTCCAGTACCAACCCCCTGCCAGTAGAGGGGGCTGCAGCTACAGGTCCAGCACCAACCCCCTGCCAGTAGATAGGGAGGGTGGGGCTACAGGCAAAGTACGAACCCCCTGCCAGTAGAGGGGGGCTGGAGCTACAGGTCCAGCACCAACCCCTGCTAGTAGACGGGGGCTGGAGCTACAGGTCCAGTACCAACCCCCCCTGCCTGTAGACCGGGGCTGTAGCTACAGGTCCATCACCAACCACCTGCCAGTTAAGTGGGGGGGCCTAGAGCCACAGGTCCAGCACCAACCCCCTGCCAGTAGAGTGGGGGGGCTGGAGCTACAGGTCTAGCACCAGCCCCCTGCCAGTAAAGGGGGGAGGGGGGCTGGAGCTACAGGTCCAGCACCAACCCCCTGCCAGTAAAGGGGGGTTGAGGGGGGCTGGAGGTACAGGTCCAGCACCAACCCCTGCTAGTAGAGGAGGGGGGGGGGGCTGCAGCTTCAGGTTCAGCACCAACCCCCTGCCAGTAGAAAGGGGGCTGCAGCTACAGGTCCAGCACCAACCCCCTGCAAGTAGAGGGGGGCCGGAGCTACAGGTCCAGCACCAACTCCCTGCCAGTAGAGGGGGGGGGGGCTGGAGGTACAGGTACAGCATCAACCCACTACCAGTAGAGGGGGCTGGAGCTACAGGTTCAGCACCAACCTCCTGCCAGTAGATGGGGCTGGAGCTACAGGTCCAGTAACAACCCCCTGCCAGTAGAGGGGGCTGGAGCTACAGGTCCAGCACCAACCCATTGCCAGTAGAGGGCGCTGGAGCTACAGGTCCAGCACCAACCCCCCCTGCCAGTAGAGGGGGCGTCATCTAAAGGTCCAGCACCAACCCCCTGCCAGTAGAGAGAGAGAGAGAGAGGGGGGGGCTGGAGCTTCATGTCCAGCACCAACCCCCTGCCAGTAGAGGGGGATTGCAGCTACATGTCCATCACCAACCCCCTGCCAGTAGAGGGGGACTGGAGCTACAGGTCCAGGACCAACCCCCTCCAGTAGAGTGGGGCTGGAGCTACAGGTCCAGCACCAAACCCTTGCCAGTAGAGGGGAGCTGGAGTTACAGGTTCAGAACCACCCCCTGCCAGTAGAGGTAGGATGGAGCTACAGGTCTAGAACCAACCCCCTGCCAGTAGAGGGGGGCTGGAGCTACAGGTTCAGCACCAACCTCCTGCCAGTAGATGGGGCTGGAGCTACAGGTCCAGGACCAACCCACTGCAAGTAAAGGGGGGGGGCTGGAGCTACAGGTTCAGAACCACCCCCTGCCAGTAGAGGTAGGATGGAGCTACAGGTCTAGAACCAACCCCCTGCCAGTAGAGGGGGGCTGGAGCTACAGGTTCAGCACCATCCTCCTGCCAGTAGATGGGGCTGGAGCTACAGGTCCAGTACCAACCCCCTGCCAGTAGATAGGGAGGGTAGAGCTACAGGCAAAGTACGAACCCCCTGTAAGTAGAGGGGGGCTGTGGCAACAGGTCCAGCACCAACCCCCTGCCAGTAGAGGTTGGCTGGAGCTTCAGGTCCATCACCAACCCCCTGCCAGTAGATGGGGGCTTGAACTACAGGTCCAGCACGAACCCCATGCCAGTAGATGGGGGCTGGATCTACATGTCCAGCATCAACCCCCCTGCCAGTAGAGGGGGGCCTGTAGCTATAGGTCCAACACCAACCCCCTGCCAGTAGAGGGGTCCTAGATCTACAGGTCCTGCACCAACCCCCCTGCTAGTAAAGGGGGGAAGGGGGGCTGGAGCTACAAGTCCAGCACAAACCTCCTGCCAGTAGTGTGGGGCTAGACTACAGGTCCAGCACCAGCCCCCCTGCCAGTAGAAGGGGCTGGAGCTACAGGTCCAGCACCAACCCCTTGCCAATAGAGGGGGAAGGGTGAAGCTACAGGTCTAATACCAACCCCCCTGCCAGTAGAGAGGGGGCTGCAGCTTCAGGTTCAGCACCAACCCCCTGCTAATAGAGAGGTGGCTGCAGCTACAGGTCCAGCACCAACCCCCTGCCAGTAGAGGGGGGGTTTGAGGTCCAGGTCCAGCACCAACCCTCTGCAAGTAGAGGGGGCTGGATCTACAGGTCCAGCACCAACACCCTGCCAGTAGAGGGGGCTGGAGCTATAGGTCCAGTACCAACCCCCCCTGCAAGTAGACGGGGGCTGTAGCTACAGGTCTAGCATCAACCCCCAGCCAGTAGAGGGGGTGATTGAGCTACAGGTCCATCACCAACCACCTACCAGTTAAAGGGGAGGGGCCTAGAGCTACAGGTCCAGCACCAACCCCCTGCCAGTAGAGGGGGGGGGCTGGAGCTACAGGTCTAGCACCAGTCCCCTGCCAGTAAAGGGGGGAGGGGGGTTGGAGTTGCAGGTCCAGCACCAACCCCCTGCCAGTAGAGGGGGGGCTGGAGCTACAGGTCCATCACCAACCCCCTGCCAGTAGAGGGGGCTGTAGCTACAGGTCCCTCACAAACCCCCTGCCAGTAGAGGTAGGGCTGGAGCTACAGACCCAGCACCAACCCTTTGCCAGTAGAGGGAGGCTGGAGCTACAGGTCCAGCACCAAGCCCCTGCCAGTAAAGAGGGGCTGGCGCTACAGGTCCAGCATCAACCCCCTGCCAGTAGAGGGGGGTGGCAGCAGCTAGCCACCAACCCCCTGCCAGTAGAGGGGGGGTTTGAGGTCCAGGTCCAGCACCAACCCTCTGCAAGTAGAGGGGGCTGGATCTACAGGTCCAGCACCAACACCCTGCCAGTAGAGGGGGCTGGAGCTATAGGTCCAGTACCAACCCCCCCTGCAAGTAGACGGGGGCTGTAGCTACAGGTCTAGCATCAACCCCCAGCCAGTAGAGGGGTGATTGAGCTACAGGTCCATCACCAACCACCTGCCAGTTAAAGGGGAGGGGCCTAGAGCTACAGGTCCAGCACCAACCCCCTGCCAGTAGAGGGGGGGGGGCTGGAGCTACAGGTCTAGCACCAGTCCCCTGCCAGTAAAGGGGGGAGGGGGGTTGGAGTTGCAGGTCCAGCACCAACCCCCTGCCAGTAGAGGGGGGGCTGGAGCTACAGGTCCAGCACCAACCCCCTGCCAGTAGAGGGGGCTGTAGCTACAGGTCCCTCACAAACCCCCTGCCAGTAGAGGTAGGGCTGGAGCTACAGACCCAGCACCAACCCTTTGCCAGTAGAGGGAGGCTGGAGCTACAGGTCCAGCACCAAGCCCCTGCCAGTAAAGAGGGGCTGGCGCTACAGGTCCAGCATCAACCCCCTGCCAGTAGAGGGGGGTGGCAGCAGCTACAGGTCCAGCACCAACCCCCTGCCAGTAGAGGTTGGCTGGAGCTACAGGTCCAGCACCAATCCCCTGCCAGTAGATGGGGGCTGGAACTACAGGTCCAGCACGAACCCCATGCCAGTAGATGGGGGCTGGATCTACATGTCCATCATCAACCCCCCTGCCAGTAGAGGGGGGGGCCTGTAGCTACAGGTCCAACACCAACCCCCCTGCCAGTAGAGGGGTCCAAGATCTACAGGTCCTGCCCCAACCCCCCTGCTAGTAGAGGGGGGAAGGGGGGCTGGAGCTACAAGTCCAGCACAAACCTTCTGCCAGTAGTGTGGGGCTGGAGCTACAGGTCCAGCACCAGCCCCCCTGCCAGTAGAAGGGGCTGGAGCTACAGATCCAGCACCAACCCCCTGCCAGTAAAGGTGGGGTCTGGAGCTACAGGTCCAGCACCAACCTCCTGCTCAGTAGAGGAGGTGAGATGCAGCTACAGGTCCAGCACCAACCCCTTGCCAATAGAGGGGGAAGGGTGAAGCTACAGGTCTAACACCAACCTCCCTGCCAGTAGAGGGGGGTTGGAGCTACAGGTTCAGCACCAACCCCCTGCTAATAGAGAGGTGGCTGCAGCTACAGGTCCAGCACCAACCCCCTGCCAGTAGAGGGGGGTTGGAGCTACAGGTTCAGCACCAACCCCCTGCAATTAGAGGGGGGCTGGAGCTACAGGTCCAGCACCAACCCCCTGCCAGTAGATAGGGAGGGTGGAGCTACAGGCAAAGTATGAACCCCCTGACAGTAGAGGGGGGCTGGAGCTATAGGTCCAGTACCAACCCCCCTGCCAGTAGACGGGGGCTGTAGCTACAGGTCTAGCATCAACCCCCAGCCAATAGAGGGGTGATGGAGCTACAGGTCCAGCACCAACCTCCTGCCAGTAGATGGGTGATTGAGCTACAGGTCCATCACCAACCACCTGCCAGTTAAGGGGATGGGGCCTAGAGCTACAGGTCCAGCACCAACCCCCTGCCAGTAGAGGGGGGGGGGCTGGAGCTACAGGTCTAGCACCAGTCCCCTGCCAGTAAAGGGGGGAGGGGGGCTGGAGCTACAGGTCCAGCACCAACCCCCTGCCAGTAAAGGGGGGGAGGGGGGCTGGAGCTACAGGTCCAGCACCAACCCCCTGCCAGTAGAGGTGGGGGCTGGAGCTACAGGTCCAGCACCAACCCCCTGCCAGTAGAGGGAGGCTGGAGCTACAGGTCCAGCACCAAGCCCCTGCCAGTAGACGGGCGCTGGAGCTACAGGTCCAGCACCAATCCCCTGCCAGTTGAGAGGGGCTGGAGCTACAGGTCCAGCACCAATCCCCTGCCAGTAAAGAGGGGCTGGCGCTACAGGTCCAGCATCCACCCCCTGCCAGTAGAGGGGGGTGGCAGCAGCTACAGGTCCAGCACCAACCCCTTGCCAGTAGAGGGGGGCTGGAGCTACAAGTCCAGCACCAATCCCCTGTCAGTAGAAGGGGCTGGAGCTACAGGTCCAGTACCAACCCCCTGCCAATAAAGGGGGGAGGGCTGGAGCTACAGGTCCAGCACCAACCCCCTGCCTGTAGAGGGGGCTGGAGGTACAGGTACAGCACCAACCCACTACCAGTAGAGGGGGGCTGGAGATACAGGTTCAGCACAAACCTCCTGCCAGTAGAGGGGGCTGGAGCTACAGGTCCAGCACCAACCCCCTGCCAGTAGATAGGGAGGGTGCAGCTACAGGCAAAGTATGAACCCCCTGACAGTAGAGGGGGGCTGGAGCTATAGGTCCAGTACCAACCCCCCTGCCAGTAGACGGGGGCTGTAGCTACAGGTCTAGCATCAACCCCCAGCCAATAGAGGGGTGATGGAGCTACAGGTCCAGCACCAACCTCCTGCCAGTAGATGGGTGATTGAGCTACAGGTCCATCACCAACCACCTGCCAGTTAAGGGGATGGGGCCTAGAGCTACAGGTCCAGCACCAACCCCCTGCCAGTAGAGGGAGGCTGGAGCTACAGGTCCAGCACCAAGCCCCTGCCAGTAGACGGGCGCTGGAGCTACAGGTCCAGCACCAATCCCCTGCCAGTTGAGAGGGACTGGAGCTACAGGTCCAGCACCAATCCCCTGCCAGTAAAGAGGGGCTGGCGCTACAGGTCCAGCATCAACCCCCTGCCAGTAGAGGGGGGTGGCAGCAGCTACAGGTCCAGCACCAACCCCTTGCCAGTAGAGGGGGGCTGGAGCTACAAGTCCAGCACCAATCCCCTGTCAGTAGAAGGGGCTGGAGCTACAGGTCCAGTACCAACCCCCTGCCAATAAAGGGGGGGAGGGCTGGAGCTACAGGTCCAGCACCAACCCCCTGCCAGTAGAGAGAGAGAGAGAGAGAGAGGGGGGGGGGGCTGCAGCTTCAGGTTCAGCACCAACCCCCTGCCAGTAGAGAGGGGGCTGCAGCTTCAGGTCCAGCACCAACCCCCTGCCAGTAGAAGGGGGGGGGGTGCAGCAACAACCCCTGCTAGTAGAGGGGGAGGCTGCAGCTACAGGTCCAGCACCAACCCCTTCCAGTAGATTGGGGGGGGATGGAGCTTCAGGTCCAGCACCAACCCCCTGCCAGTTGAGGGGGATTCGACCTACATGTCCATCACCAACTCCCTGCCAGTAGAGGGGGACTGGAGCTAAAGGTCCAGCACCAACCTCCCTGCCAGTAGAGGGGGGGGGGTGGAGCTACAGGTCCATCACCAACCCCTTGCCAGTAGATGGGGGCTGGATTTACAGGTCCTGTACCAACCCCCTGCCAGTAGAGGGGGGCTGGAGCTACAGGTCCAGCACCAACCCTCTGCCAATAGAGGAAGGCTGGAGCTACAGGTCCAGCACCAACCCCCTGCCAGTAGAGGGGGCTGGAGCTACAGGTCCAGTACCAACCCCCTGCAAGTAGAGGGGGTGGGGCTGGAGCTACAGGTCCAGCACCAAACCTCTGCCAGTAGAGGGAGGCTGGACTACAGGTCCAGCACCAACCCCCTGCCAGTAGAGGGGGGCAGGAGCTACAGGTTCAGCACCAACCCCCTGCCAGTAGAGGGGGGCTGGAGCTACAGGTCCAGCACCAACACCCTGCCAATAGAGGAAGGCTGGAGCTACAGGTCCAGCACCAACCCCCTGCCAGTAGAGGGGGCTGGAGCTACAGGTCCAGTACCAACCCCCTGGAAGTAGAGGGGGGGGGGGGCTGGAGCTACAGGTCTAGCACCAAACCTCTGCCAGTAGAGGGAGGCTGGAGCTACAGGTCCAGCACCAACCCCCTGCCAGTAGAGGGGGGGGCAGGAGCTACAGGTTCAGCACCAACCCCCTGCCAGTAGAGGGGGCTGGAGCTACAGGTCCAGCACCAACACCCTGCCAGTAGAGGGGGGGCTGGAGCTACAGGTCCCGCACCAACCCCCTGCCAGTAGAGGGGGGGCTGGAGCTACAGGTCCAGTACCAACCCCCTGCCAGTAGAGGGGGGCTGGAGCTACAGGCCCAGCACCGACCGTCTGCCAGTAGAGGGGGGGCTGGAGCTACAGGTCCAGCACCAACCCCATGCCAATAGAGGGGCTGGAGCTACATGTCCAGCACCAACCCCCTGCCAGTAGAGCTGGGGCTGACACTGACCACAGGTGATAATAGGGCTGACACTGACGACAGGTGATAATGGGGCTGACACTGACCACAGGTCATAATGGGGCTGACACTGACCACAGGTGATAATGGGGCTGACACTGACCACAGGTTATAATGGGGCTGACACTGTCCACAGGTGATAATGGGGCTGACACTGTCCACAGGTCATAATGGGGCTGACACTGACCACAGGTGATAATGAGGCTGACACTGTCCACAGGTTGAGGACCTCCGCAGGATGAGTGAGCCCGTCAAGAGGCTGGTGGAGGCTGGCCGGGTGTTGGCCGTCCAGGAAGACCAAGATGGCCGCCGCTCCGCCAGGATAACTCTACAAGACGGACAGCTGTTCCTCCACTCACTCCTGCGTCAGCCCACGCCCGCCCACGCCCACACCCTCCAGGTTACTTTATTACACCTACTAGTCTTACTGACATTACTGACTTACTGAGTTTTGATAACTAATATGATAGCATTTTGTTATACAGTTATCAGCATGATTTGTTTCATTTTCTGCAGGAGAGTGAGGTTGTGGGCGTGCTGGAGCCCTCCTGCACCCTGGCGTTCCTTGACCTCGGGTGGGCGGGGTCAACAAGAGGGCGGGTCACCATCCAGCTGACCCCTGACACTCCGCTGGCCAGACAGTTTGTGTTGTTGTGTACGGGCCAGCGGGGCCACACCTACCGCAACACTAAACTGTTGCAGGTGTGGGGCAAGGGTGAGGCAAGGGAGTGTGTGGTGGGCGGAGACTACGAGAGTAATGATGGTGAGGGAGGAGCCCCACTGCTGCCTGACCTCCAGGGGCAGTACCGGGGGTCAGGCCGGGCAGGAGCTGTGTGGGCCAGGTATGGGCAGGGGGGTCCCTGGAGTGCCCAGTTCACCATCACCACCAGGGACCGCCAGGATGGTCACCAGTGGCCAGATGTCTTCGGTGATGTGGTGAGCGGCCTGGATGTGGTGAGGGCAGCAGTCAACCACAGTGACATTAGAGAGGTGACTGTGTTGGACTGTGGTGTTGTGCTGCCACTCTAGTTCACTGTACCATCACCATCACTACTGTGGTGTTGTGCTGCCACTCTAGTTCACTGTACGACCACCATCACTACTGTGGTGTTGTGCTGCCACTCTAGTTCACTGTACCACCACCATCACAACTGTGGTGTTGTGCTGCCACTCTAGGTCACTGTACCATCACCATCACTACTGTGGTGTTGTGCTGCCACTCTAGGTCACTGTACCATCACCATCACTACTCTGGTATTGTGCTGCCACTCTAGGTCACTGTACCACCACCATCACTACTGTGGTATTGTGCTGCCACTCTAGTTCACTGTACCACCACCATCACTACTGTGGTGTTGTGCTGCCACTCTAGTTCACTGTACCACCATCATCACTACTGTGGTGTTGTGCTGCCACTCTAGTTCACTGTACCATCACCATCACTCCTGCATCACCATGGACAGCGTGTTTTGATGCCAATGTTACTTAAGGACACGCCTTTATCACTATATCATCATAACTTCACTATCTTTGGTATTTAACACTTTGGTATTTATACTTTGGTATCATATACCTGACAATCATGGCTTTATCACCATCAATGCTATATCTTCCCAGTACTGTAACCTATCATTGCTGTATCATTATAGCTTCACTATCACCTCTATATATCACCATCACCTCAGGACCCACATTTGGGGTCATATCACCTCATTCTGATATATTTCCTCCTTACATTTTCTGATATATCACTATCACTGTTACAGCACCACTCCCTCACCATCACCACACCATCACTGTCATATCACCATCGCCTCACTATCACTGCTATATCGCCTCACTATCACAGCTATATCACCTCACTAAGGAGCCGGTCGCCGAGCGGACAGCACGCTGGACTTGTGATCCTGTGGTCTTGGGTTCGATCCCAGGCGCCGGCGAGAAACAATGGGCAGAGCTTCTTTCACCCTATGCCCCTGTTACCTAGCAGTAAAATAGGTACCTGGGTGTTAGTCAGCTGTCACAAGCTGCTTCCTGGGGGTGGAGGCCTGGTCGAGGACCGGGCCGCGGGGACACTAAAAAGCCCCGAAATTATCTCAAGATAACCTCTAGATAACCTCACTATCACAGCTATATTACCATCACTCTCATATCACCACCTCAATATCACTATCACACTATCTTTATTATATTACTATCACTGCTATATCACCATCACCTCACAATCACTCAGGTGTGTTGTGGTATTACCATACTGGTCCATGGTGTGTTGTGATATTACCATACTGGACCATGGTGTGTTGTGATATTACCATACTGGTCCATGGTGTGTTGTGATATTACCATACTGGTCCATGGTGTGTTGTGATATTACCATACTGGACCATGGTGTGTTGTGATATTACCATACTGGTCCATGGTGTGTTGTGATATTACCATACTGGACCATGGTGTGTTGTGATATTACCATACTGGTCCATGGTGTGTTGTGATATTACCATACTGGACCATGGTGTGTTGTGATATTACCATACTGGTCCATGGTGTGTTGTGATATTACCATACTGGACCATGGTGTGTTGTGGTATTACCATACTGGTCCATGGTGTGTTGTAATATTACCATATGGGTGTGAGGTGGTGTTGTGACCACACATACACTAGTATGATCATACTGTAGCTGGTGGATGATGTGCTCAATAATAAATAAATAAATAAATAAATGTTTATTTAGGTAAGGTACATACATACAAGAGATTTTACAAAGTTTGTTGGATTAATAGATAGAGCTAGTACATACAATGCCTAAAGCCACTATTACGCAAAGCGTTTCGGGCAGGAAAAACATTAATGACTAAAACTTAATACTAATGGGTATAAAGAATAAAATGTGTTGAGAACAAATAAAAATAGAGGTAAAAGAGGGGGGAACATGGCTGAAAAAGCAGCACAAATACAATTACCAATTATTACAGACAATTACATTCAAACAGCATTGTTTAAAAAAAAAAAATCTGTATACTGATGTCTTGGCTGATTAGTCTAGTATCACGAACATTTATTTATGTAGTTATTCTTTTTTCGACAACACACTAGTATTAAATGTGTATTGCCAATGTATGCCACATATATCTATGTATATTATATTTCTGTACCATAATTTAGGTCTCGGATGTATTACTGTCATGTATGCTGTGTAATTTCCCTTTCATTATTGTTCATTGCATTGTCCTCTAACATTAAATTAGATTTTGGCACTGTGAGATGTATACCACATAGACATAGTTTTGATACACACATGTATATTTTTACACTTTATATTGTATTCATGTATACTTATGTGTAATGGCTGGTGGGCAGACGTCTTGAAATCCTATCTTAACCCCTCCTACCCTCTCCCGCCAGTGTTACTAATCTTTAATGTACTGTATTATTGATATGTATTATTATGTAAGGTTGTGTATTATAGTCTTTATTTTGTTAATATATGAATTACAAGTTCTTGATCGAAATATGTCTGTATATGAGCTTGAGATATTTGAAAGAGAGGAGTCAGGAGAGAGGAGCCACCTCTATGAGTCAGGTGACTCATAGAGGTGGATACAGTGTCGCTCCCGGCCAGCATGGCTCTGGGCGGTCACTCTTTGATTGTCTCAGTCGAGCGCATGTGTTGCCGCTACGGTCCGGGTTTTGAGACCTTATTTGTGTCATTTGACTGCTAGGATATTTGTCATGTTGCAGTAATGTATACCATGGATCAATTCTACCATTGTGCATCCTTTATACCAGGTGATAGGTGCTGTTATATATCTTAGTGAGGTGGGTACCTGAGGATCTTAAGTGATGCCATTGTGCTGTATATGATATTGATCCCTCATACCTCATTTGTTACTGATTGTGACACCACCACCACCCTGTATTGGTATTAGCAGCATAATTGGCGCTAGTGTCCCACTGCACAACGATAGAGCCTGGTGTCAGCTAGTGCTGATTGTATGGAGTTTTGAGACCTGTTGATGATCATGTCCAGCTTTGAGAAGCTGGATAAATCATTGAGTGAGAGTTTATAGATTGTATGTTTTTTTTTATGTTATGTTAATGCCTAGTAAACTGGAATATTTTTTGTTAGTTTTTCTCTCCCCTAGACACTGATTGATATTTGGCCAGGCTATGTTTTCCATTGATGCTGTAGGTTACTTCCCCTTAACATACATGATATATATATATATATATATATATATATATATATATATATATATATATATATATATATATATATATATATATATATATATATATATATATTTTGGTAGCAGTCTTTCCTGTAGACATATATTATTAAATATGACCGAAAAAGTAAGATTAATAATTCTAACACGAATTTTCTCAATCCTTCGTACACTATGCTTCACTGTTGGAGGTAAATCAAAAATCACTTCTCCAAAATTCATTTTTATTTCTAGTCTGACGCGACACGGGCGCGTTTCGTAAAACTTATTACATTTTCAAAGACTTCACAAATACACAACTGATTAGAACTTGCGTTTCCCTGATTTTATATCTACATTTGAGTGAGGTGGGAAGGGTGATGTGGCATTACATTTGAGTGAGGTGGGAAGGATGATGTGGCATTTAACACAAGACAGAACACTAGAGGATATTAATAGGGTATTAAAAGTATCAACACAAGACAGAACACGAAAAAATGGGTATTGAATAGAAGTGTTTGTAGAAAGCCTATTGGTCCATATTTCTTGATGCTTCTATATTGGAGCGGAGTCTTGAGGTGGGTAGAATATAGTGGTGCAATAATTGGCTGTTGATTGCTGGTGTTGACTTCTTGATGTGTAGTGCCTCGCAAACGTCAAGCCGCCTGCTGTCGCTGTATCTATCGATGATTTTTGTGTTGTTTACTAGGATTTCTCTGGCGATGGTTTGGTTATGGGAAGAGATTATATGTTCCTTAATGGAGCCCTGTTGTTTATGCATCGTTAAACGCCTAGAAAGAGATGTTGTTGTCTTGCCTATATACTGGGTTTTTTGGAGCTTACAGTCCCCAAGTGGGCATTTGAAGGCATAGACGACGTTAGTCTCTTTTAAAGCGTTCTGTTTCGTGTCTGGAGAGTTTCTCATGAGTAGGCTGGCCGTTTTTCTGGTTTTATAGTAAATCGTCAGTTGTATCCTCTGATTTTTGTCTGTAGGGATAACGTTTCTATTAACAATATCTTTCAGGACCCTTTCCTCTGTTTTATGAGCTGTGGAAAAGAAGTTCCTGTAAAATAGTCTAATAGGGGGTATAGGTGTTGTGTTAGTTGTCTCTTCGGAGGTTGCATGGCTTTTCACTTTCCTTCTTATGATGTCTTCGATGAAACCATTGGAGAAGCCGTTATTGACTAGAACCTGCCTTACCCTACATAGTTCTTCGTCGACTTGCTTCCATTCTGAGCTGTGGCTGAGAGCACGGTCGACGTATGCGTTAACAACACTCCTCTTGTACCTGTCAGGGCAGTCGCTGTTGGCATTTAGGCACATTCCTATGTTTGTTTCCTTTGTGTAGACTGCAGTGTGGAAACCTCCGCCTTTTTCCATGACTGTTACATCTAGAAAAGGCAGCTTCCCATCCTTTTCCGTCTCGTAAGTGAAACGCAGCACGGAACTCTGCTCAAATGCCTCCTTCAGCTCCTGCAGATGTCTGACATCAGGTACCTGTGTAAAAATGTCGTCAACATACCTGCAGTATATGGCCGGTTTCAAGTTCATGTCGACTAAGACTTTTTGCTCGATGGTACCCATGTAGAAGTTTGCAAACAGGACACCTAGGGGAGAACCCATGGCGACCCCATCTACTTGCTTATACATGTGCCCATCCGGGCTCAAGAAGGGTGCCTCTTTAGTACAAGCTTGGAGTAGTTTCCTCAGAATACTTTCTGGCATGTCAAGAGGAGTACAGGCTGGATCACGATACACTCTGTCGGCTATCATTCCGATTGTCTCGTCCACAGGTACGTTGGTGAACAGCGATTCTACGTCCAACGAGGCTCTTATCCCTGTGGCCCGTGCGCCCCGCAGTAAGTCCACAAATTCCTTTGGAGACTTCAGGCTGAAGGCGCAAGGAACATAAGGAGTCAGCAGGCCGTTGAGTCGCTTCGCCAATCTGTACGTGGGTGTGGGTATCTGGCTAATGATTGGCCGAAGTGGGTTTCCAGGCTTGTGCGTCTTGACATTTCCATACGCATATCCAGGTTTATATTCCCCAATGATCTTTGGCAGGTGGAGTCCGGATTTCTTGGCGTTCACAGTTTCGATCAGTTTGTTGACCTTTGCTTTTAATTCGGCTGTAGTGTCCTTCGTTACCCTTTGGAACTTAGTTTGGTCAGAGAGTATGATGTTCATTTTCGCCAGATATTCGTCTTTTTTAAGAATGACATATATTGGCGACTTGTCACCTCTCCTGACAACTATCTCCTTGTTCTCACGAAGGCTTTTAGCTGCCGCTCTAAGCTCGGGGGACAGTATGGTGCTTCTGTAGTTGCCTCGATTCTTTCCTCCTTCTGCAATAAGTTCTGCTTGTAAGGTATTTTTGGTAGTGACCTTCTTTTGTGTCTCGAGGTCGAATATGTCGTCCAACAGAATTTCCAACTCCACTTTCCGGGCCATTTCACTCGGTCTGGACATAACATGGCAGTTTATGCCCAGATTTAGGAGAGTGACTTGGTCCTCAGTGAGGTTAATTCCTGCAAGGTTCAGGAAGCCATCTCTTGGTCGTGGAATTGCCATAGGTCCTCCATATAATGTTGTTAGTTTCTTGATAATCCTTGTTTCAGTGCTGAGGTGATGTTGGTCTGTGAGGATGTCGAGGTGTTGTTCAATGCGGGTACGGATACTATGGTCGATGTTGCTATTTCTCCACTCGTTTGTAGCATGAAGTAGTTGCGTTTTGTTGTCTTTGATTTCATTCTCTGCCTTGTATATCTGATCACGAATCAGATCCTGGCGATATTTTATCGTGAAGGCTTGATTCCTTGCTGCTGGGTCGTGCACTTTAACATTAGTATATTTTGGTAGCAGTCTTTCCTGTAGACATATATTATTAAATATGACCGAAAAAGTAAGATTAATAATTCTAACACGAATTTTCTCAATCCTTCGTACATTATGCTTCACTGTTGGAGGTAAATCATGGCATAAACTGCCATGTTATGTCCAGACCGAGTGAAATGGCCCGGAAAGTGGAGTTGGAAATTCTGTTGGACGACATATTCGACCTCGAGACACAAAAGAAGGTCACTACCAAAAATACCTTACAAGCAGAACTTATTGCAGAAGGAGGAAAGAATCGAGGCAACTACAGAAGCACCATACTGTCCCCCGAGCTTAGAGCGGCAGCTAAAAGCCTTCGTGAGAACAAGGAGATAGTTGTCAGGAGAGGTGACAAGTCGCCAATATATGTCATTCTTAAAAAAGACGAATATCTGGCGAAAATGAACATCATACTCTCTGACCAAACTAAGTTCCAAAGGGTAACGAAGGACACTACAGCCGAATTAAAAGCAAAGGTCAACAAACTGATCGAAACTGTGAACGCCAAGAAATCCGGACTCCACCTGCCAAAGATCATTGGGGAATATAAACCTGGATATGCGTATGGAAATGTCAAGACGCACAAGCCTGGAAACCCACTTCGGCCAATCATTAGCCAGATACCCACACCCACGTACAGATTGGCGAAGCGACTCAACGGCCTGCTGACTCCTTATGTTCCTTGCGCCTTCAGCCTGAAGTCTCCAAAGGAATTTGTGGACTTACTGCGGGGCGCACGGGCCACAGGGATAAGAGCCTCGTTGGACGTAGAATCGCTGTTCACCAACGTACCTGTGGACGAGACAATCGGAATGATAGCCGACAGAGTGTATCGTGATCCAGCCTGTACTCCTCTTGACATGCCAGAAAGTATTCTGAGGAAACTACTCCAAGCTTGTACTAAAGAGGCACCCTTCTTGAGCCCGGATGGGCACATGTATAAGCAAGTAGATGGGGTCGCCATGGGTTCTCCCCTAGGTGTCCTGTTTGCAAACTTCTACATGGGTACCATCGAGCAAAAAGTCTTAGTCGACATGAACTTGAAACCGGCCATATACTGCAGGTATGTTGACGACATTTTTACACAGGTACCTGATGTCAGACATCTGCAGGAGCTGAAGGAGGCATTTGAGCAGAGTTCCGTGCTGCGTTTCACTTACGAGACGGAAAAGGATGGGAAGCTGCCTTTTCTAGATGTAACAGTCATGGAAAAAGGCGGAGGTTTCCACACTGCAGTCTACACAAAGGAAACAAACATAGGAATGTGCCTAAATGCCAACAGCGACTGCCCTGACAGGTACAAGAGGAGTGTTGTTAACGCATACGTCGACCGTGCTCTCAGCCACAGCTCAGAATGGAAGCAAGTCGACGAAGAACTATGTAGGGTAAGGCAGGTTCTAGTCAATAACGGCTTCTCCAATGGTTTCATCGAAGACATCATAAGAAGGAAAGTGAAAAGCCATGCAACCTCCGAAGAGACAACTAACACAACACCTATACCCCCTATTAGACTATTTTACAGGAACTTCTTTTCCACAGCTCATAAAACAGAGGAAAGGGTCCTGAAAGATATTGTTAATAGAAACGTTATCCCTACAGACAAAAATCAGAGGATACAACTGACGATTTACTATAAAACCAGAAAAACGGCCAGCCTACTCATGAGAAACTCTCCAGACACGAAACAGAACGCTTTAAAAGAGACTAACGTCGTCTATGCCTTCAAATGCCCACTTGGGGACTGTAAGCTCCAAAAAACCCAGTATATAGGCAAGACAACAACATCTCTTTCTAGGCGTTTAACGATGCATAAACAACAGGGCTCCATTAAGGAACATATAATCTCTTCCCATAACCAAACCATCGCCAGAGAAATCCTAGTAAACAACACAGAAATCATCGATAGATACAGCGACAGCAGGCGGCTTGACGTTTGCGAGGCACTACACATCAAGAAGTCAACACCAGCAATCAACAGCCAATTATTGCACCACTATATTCTACCCACCTCAAGACTCCGCTCCAATATAGAAGCATCAAGAAATATGGACCAATAGGCTTTCTACAAACACTTCTATTCAATACCCATTTTTTCGTGTTCTGTCTTGTGTTGATACTTTTAATACCCTATTAATATCCTCTAGTGTTCTGTCTTGTGTTAAATGCCACATCATCCTTCCCACCTCACTCAAATGTAATGCCACATCACCCTTCCCACCTCACTCAAATGTAGATATAAAATCAGGGAAACGCAAGTTCTAATCAGTTGTGTATTTGTGAAGTCTTTGAAAATGTAATAAGTTTTACGAAACGCGCCCGTGTCGCGTCAGACTAGAAATAAAAATGAATTTTGGAGAAGTGATTTTTGATTTACCTCCAACAGTGAAGCATAATGTACGAAGGATTGAGAAAATTCGTGTTAGAATTATTAATCTTACTTTTTCGGTCATATTTAATAATATATGTCTACAGGAAAGACTGCTACCAAAATATACTAATGTTAAAGTGCACGACCCAGCAGCAAGGAATCAAGCCTTCACGATAAAATATCGCCAGGATCTGATTCGTGATCAGATATACAAGGCAGAGAATGAAATCAAAGACAACAAAACGCAACTACTTCATGCTACAAACGAGTGGAGAAATAGCAACATCGACCATAGTATCCGTACCCGCATTGAACAACACCTCGACATCCTCACAGACCAACATCACCTCAGCACTGAAACAAGGATTATCAAGAAACTAACAACATTATATGGAGGACCTATGGCAATTCCACGACCAAGAGATGGCTTCCTGAACCTTGCAGGAATTAACCTCACTGAGGACCAAGTCACTCTCCTAAATCTGGGCATAAACTGCCATGTTATGTCCAGACCGAGTGAAATGGCCCGGAAAGTGGAGTTGGAAATTCTGTTGGACGACATATTCGACCTCGAGACACAAAAGAAGGTCACTACCAAAAATACCTTACAAGCAGAACTTATTGCAGAAGGAGGAAAGAATCGAGGCAACTACAGAAGCACCATACTGTCCCCCGAGCTTAGAGCGGCAGCTAAAAGCCTTCGTGAGAACAAGGAGATAGTTGTCAGGAGAGGTGACAAGTCGCCAATATATGTCATTCTTAAAAAAGACGAATATCTGGCGAAAATGAACATCATACTCTCTGACCAAACTAAGTTCCAAAGGGTAACGAAGGACACTACAGCCGAATTAAAAGCAAAGGTCAACAAACTGATCGAAACTGTGAACGCCAAGAAATCCGGACTCCACCTGCCAAAGATCATTGGGGAATATAAACCTGGATATGCGTATGGAAATGTCAAGACGCACAAGCCTGGAAACCCACTTCGGCCAATCATTAGCCAGATACCCACACCCACGTACAGATTGGCGAAGCGACTCAACGGCCTGCTGACTCCTTATGTTCCTTGCGCCTTCAGCCTGAAGTCTCCAAAGGAATTTGTGGACTTACTGCGGGGCGCACGGGCCACAGGGATAAGAGCCTCGTTGGACGTAGAATCGCTGTTCACCAACGTACCTGTGGACGAGACAATCGGAATGATAGCCGACAGAGTGTATCGTGATCCAGCCTGTACTCCTCTTGACATGCCAGAAAGTATTCTGAGGAAACTACTCCAAGCTTGTACTAAAGAGGCACCCTTCTTGAGCCCGGATGGGCACATGTATAAGCAAGTAGATGGGGTCGCCATGGGTTCTCCCCTAGGTGTCCTGTTTGCAAACTTCTACATGGGTACCATCGAGCAAAAAGTCTTAGTCGACATGAACTTGAAACCGGCCATATACTGCAGGTATGTTGACGACATTTTTACACAGGTACCTGATGTCAGACATCTGCAGGAGCTGAAGGAGGCATTTGAGCAGAGTTCCGTGCTGCGTTTCACTTACGAGACGGAAAAGGATGGGAAGCTGCCTTTTCTAGATGTAACAGTCATGGAAAAAGGCGGAGGTTTCCACACTGCAGTCTACACAAAGGAAACAAACATAGGAATGTGCCTAAATGCCAACAGCGACTGCCCTGACAGGTACAAGAGGAGTGTTGTTAACGCATACGTCGACCGTGCTCTCAGCCACAGCTCAGAATGGAAGCAAGTCGACGAAGAACTATGTAGGGTAAGGCAGGTTCTAGTCAATAACGGCTTCTCCAATGGTTTCATCGAAGACATCATAAGAAGGAAAGTGAAAAGCCATGCAACCTCCGAAGAGACAACTAACACAACACCTATACCCCCTATTAGACTATTTTACAGGAACTTCTTTTCCACAGCTCATAAAACAGAGGAAAGGGTCCTGAAAGATATTGTTAATAGAAACGTTATCCCTACAGACAAAAATCAGAGGATACAACTGACGATTTACTATAAAACCAGAAAAACGGCCAGCCTACTCATGAGAAACTCTCCAGACACGAAACAGAACGCTTTAAAAGAGACTAACGTCGTCTATGCCTTCAAATGCCCACTTGGGGACTGTAAGCTCCAAAAAACCCAGTATATAGGCAAGACAACAACATCTCTTTCTAGGCGTTTAACGATGCATAAACAACAGGGCTCCATTAAGGAACATATAATCTCTTCCCATAACCAAACCATCGCCAGAGAAATCCTAGTAAACAACACAGAAATCATCGATAGATACAGCGACAGCAGGCGGCTTGACGTTTGCGAGGCACTACACATCAAGAAGTCAACACCAGCAATCAACAGCCAATTATTGCACCACTATATTCTACCCACCTCAAGACTCCGCTCCAATATAGAAGCATCAAGAAATATGGACCAATAGGCTTTCTACAAACACTTCTATTCAATACCCATTTTTTCGTGTTCTGTCTTGTGTTGATACTTTTAATACCCTATTAATATCCTCTAGTGTTCTGTCTTGTGTTAAATGCCACATCATCCTTCCCACCTCACTCAAATGTAATGCCACATCACCCTTCCCACCTCACTCAAATGTAGATATAAAATCAGGGAAACGCAAGTTCTAATCAGTTGTGTATTTGTGAAGTCTTTGAAAATGTAATAAGTTTTACGAAACGCGCCCGTGTCGCGTCAGACTAGAAATAAAAATGAATTTTGGAGAAGTGATTTTTGATTTACCTCCAACAGTGAAGCATAATGTACGAAGGATTGAGAAAATTCGTGTTAGAATTATTAATCTTACTTTTTCGGTCATATTTAATAATATATGTCTACAGGAAAGACTGCTACCAAAATATACTAATGTTAAAGTGCACGACCCAGCAGCAAGGAATCAAGCCTTCACGATAAAATATATATATATATATATAACTGAAAATTCACACCCCAGAAGTGACTCGAACAAATACTCCCAGGAGCAACGCAACTGGTATGTACAAGACGCCTTAATCCACTTGACCATCACGACCGGACATAATGAGGTGATAGCCGAGGCTATTTGAACCACCCCACCGCCGGCACTCGGATAGTAATCTTGGGCATAGCATTTTACCAAATCACCTCATTCTTTGGGGCACACGTGAGGAACACAAATGCGAACAAGCCTGAATGGTCCCCAGGACAATATGCAACTGAAAACTCACACCCCAGAAGCGACTCGAACCCATACTCCCAGGAGCAACGCAACTGGTATGTACAAGACGAATTAATCCACTTGACCATCACGACCGGACATAATGAGGTGATAGCCGAGGCTATTTGAACCACCCCACCGCCGGCACTCGGATAGTAATCTTGGGCATAGCATTTTACCAAATCACCTCATTCTTTGGGGCACACGTGAGGAACACAAATGCGAACAAGCCTGAATGGTCCCCAGGACAATATGCAACTGAAAACAAAACAGGCTATAATATATATATATATATATTATATATATATATATATATATATATATATATATATATATATATATATATATATGTCGTACCTAGTAGCCAGAACGCACTTCTCGGCCTACTATTCAAGGCCCGATTTGCCTAATAAGCCAAGTTTTCGTGAATTAATATATTTTCTCTAATTTTTTTCTTATGAAATGATAAAGCTACCCATTTCATTATGTATGAGGTCAATTTTTTTTATTAGAGTTAAAATTAACGTAGATATATGACCTAACCTAACCAACCCTACCTAACCTAACCTAACCTATCTTTATAGGTTAGGTTAGGTTAGTTAGCGGAAAAAGTTAGGTTAGGTTAGGTTAGGTAGGTTAGGTTGCCGAAAAACAGTTAATTCATGAAAACTTGGCTTATTAGGCAAATCAGGCCTTGCATAGTAGGCTGAGAAGTGCGTTCTGGCTACTAGGTACGACATATATATATATATATATATATATATTATATGCGAACAAGCCTGAATGGTCCCCAGGACAATATGCAACTGAAAACTCACACCCCAGAAGTGACTCGAACCCATACTCCCAGAAGCAACGCAACTGGTATGTACAAGACGCCTTAATCCACTTGACCATCACGACCGGACAAAATGAGGTGATAGCCAAGGCTATTTGAACCACCCCACCGCCGGCACTCGGATAGTAATCTTGGGCATAGCATTTTACCAAATCACCTCATTCTTTGGGGCACACGTGAGGAACACAAATGCGAACAAGCCTGAATGGTCCCCAGGACAATATGCAACTGAAAACTCACACCCCAGAAGTGACTCGAACCCATACTCCCAGAAGCAACGCAACTGGTATGTACAAGACGCCTTAATCCACTTGACCATCACGACCGGACAAAATGAGGTGATAGCCGAGGCTATTTGAACCACCCCACCGCCGGCACTCGGATAGTAATCTTGGGCATAGCATTTTACCAAATCACCTCATTCTTTGGGGCACACGTGAGGAACACAAATGCGAACAAGCCTGAATGGTCCCCAGGACAATATGCAACTGAAAACTATATAATATATAATATATATATATATATATATATATATATATATATATATATATATATATATATATATATATATATATATATATATATATATATATATATATATATATATATATATATATATAACTGAAAACTCACACCCCAGAAGTGACTCGAACCCATACTCCCAGGAGCCACGCAACTGGTATGTACAAGACGCCTTAATCCACTTGACCATCACGACCGGACATAATGAGGTGATAGCCGAGGCTATTTGAACCACCCCACCGCCGGCACTCGGTTAGTAATCTTGGGCATAGCATTTTACCAAATCACCTCATTCTTTGGGGCACACGTGAGGAACACAAATGCGAACAAGCCTGAATGGTCCCCAGGACAATATGCAACTGAAAACTCACACCCCAGAAGTGACTCGAACCCATACTCCCAGGAGCCACGCAACTGGTATGTACAAGACGCCTTAATCCACTTGACCATCACAACCGGACATAATGAGGTGATAGCCGAGGCTATTTGAACCACCCCACCGCCGGCACTCGGATAGTAATCTTGGGCATAGCATTTTACTAAATCACCTCATTCTTTGGGGCACACGTGAGGAACACAAATGCGAACAAGCCTGAATGGTCCCCAGGACAATATGCAACTGAAAACTCACACCCCAGAAGTGACTCGAACCCATACTCCCAGGAGCCACGCAACTGGTATGTACAAGACGCCTTAATCCACTTGACCATCACGACCGGACATAATGAGGTGATAGCCGAGGCTATTTGAACCAAATCACCTCATTCTTTGGGGCACACGTGATATTCAGTTGCATATTGTCCTGGGGACCATTCAGGCTTGTTCGCATTTGTGTTCCTCACGTGTGCCCCAAAGAAAGAGGTGATTTGGTAAAATGCTATGCCCAAGATTACTATCCGAGTGCCGGCGGTGGGGTGGTTCAAATAGCCTCGGCTATCACCTCATTATGTCCGGTCGTGATGGTCAAGTGGATTAAGGCGTCTTGTACATACCAGTTGCGTGGCTCCTGGGAGTATGGGTTCGAGTCACTTCTGGGGTGTGAGTTTTCAGTTGCATATTGTCCTGGGGACCATTCAGGCTTGTTCGCATTTGTGTTCCTCACGTGTGCCCCAAAGAATGAGGTGATTTGGTAAAATGCTATGCCCAAGATTACTATCCGAGTGCCGGCGGTGGGGTGGTTCAAATAGCCTCGGCTATCACCTCATTATGTCCGGTCGTGATGGTCAAGTGGATTAAGGCATCTTGTACATACCAGTTGCGTGGCTCCTGGGAGTATGGGTTCGAGTCACTTCTGGGGTGTGAGTTTTCAGTTGCATATTGTCCTGGGGACCATTCAGGCTTGTTCGCATATATATATATATATATATATATATATATATATATATATATATATATATATATATATATATATATATATATATATATATATATATATATGTATATATATATATATATATAAAATAAATAAATAATATGTTTATTCAGGTAAGGTACATACATACAAGTGATGTTACATTAATGGATTGATATATAGATAGAGCTAGTACATACAATGCCTAAAGCCACTATTACGCAATGCGTTTCGGGCAAGAAAAACATTAATATCTAGAACTTAATACTAATTGAGCATAAAGAATAAAAAGTGTTGAGAACAAATACAAATAAAGATAAAAAAAAAGGGGGAACATGACTGAAAAAGCAGCACAAATACAATAGGTTGACAGTGTTGATTAAAAAAAAAATAAATAAAACAGACATGGGTTGACAATAGAGGAGTGAGGTAGGTTACAGGGAATTTATTAGGTAGTGTTTAGTTTTTATCTTAAACTGGTTGAGAGAGGTACAGTCTTTAACATGGTTGGGAAGGTCATTCCACATTCTGGGTCCCTTGATTTGTAGAGCATTTCTAGTTTGATTAAGTCGTACTCTAGGAATATCAAAACTGTATTTATTTCTGGTGTGGTGCTCATGGGTTCTGTTACAACCTTCAATGAAGCTTTTGAGGTCAGGATTGGCATTACAGTTCAGCGTTTTGTATATGTATAATACACTAATACACAAGAGAGAATGTGCAGTGACTTAATATCTAACATATTCAGAGATTTGAGTAAGGGTACCGAGTGATGTCTGGGGCCAGAGTTGGATATTGTCCTAATAGCACTTTGTGTTGGGTAATTAGAGGACGTAAATGATTTTGGGTAGTAGAACCCCAAGCACAAATACCATAGTTGAGGTATGGATAGATGAGGGAGTAATAGAGAGTAACCAGGGCAGGGCGGGGTACATAATATCTGATCTTAGAAAGAATGCCAACAGTTTTTGAAACTTTTTTTGATATATTTAGAATGTGTCCCTGGAAATTCAGCTTGTGGTCAATGAGAATGCCAAGGAATTTGCCATCTAATTTGTTACAAATTTGGGTATTGTTTATTTTGAGATTTATTTGATTAGAGGATTTATTGCCAAACAGAATATAGAAAGTTTTGTCAATGTTAAGGGTGAGTTTGTTGGCAGTTAGCCAAAGATGGACTTTATTTAGCTCAGTATTTACTGTGGCATTTAGAGCAAGGGGGTCAGGACTAGAGTAAATGAAGGTTGTGTCGTCAGCAAATAGAATTGGTTTGAGGTGTTGGGAGGCATTTGGAAGGTCATTAATGTAGATGAGAAAGAGGAGAGGGCCAAGTATGCTGCCCTGAGGAACACCAATGTTGATGGGTAGGGTGGGAGAAATTGTATTATTCACAGAAACATATTGGAGCCTGTCAGTAAGGTAGGATTTGAGGTATTGTAGGGAGTGTCCTTTGACTCCATAATGATGTAATTTAAGAAGAAGGTTTTGGTGGTTGACAGTATCAAAAGCTTTACGCAGGTCCACAAATAACCCAACAGGGAACTCACTTTTATCAAGAATGAATCGAGTTAAGCATACTAATAAGTGCATCGTTAGTGCTTTTTTTGGGTCTGAAGCCATATTGGCAAGGGCTAAGTATATTGAGTTTGGCTAGATATGAGTAAAGCTGCTTATAGATTAGTTTTTCAAAAACTTTTGACAAGTTTGGCAGGATTGATATAGGTCTGTAGTTGTTAACAACTGTGAGATCACCACATTTGTGGACAGGCGTTACTCTCGCTTTTTTAGAATATCTGGAAAGGTTTGGAGTTCAAGTGACTTGTTGAAGAGCAAAGCAATAGCCGGGGCTAAAGATCTGGAGGCTTTTTTGTAAATTATAGTTGGTATCTCCTCAAGGGCACCAGACTTGGTTTTAAGGGAAAGGATTATCTCATTGACGTCAGAGGAATTAATAGGCTTTAGGTACAGAGACTATGGATAGTTACCTGTAAGATAGTCCTTAATGTCAGTACTGGAAGATGGAATATCATTTGCAAGGGATGACCCCTTCCCTGCTCAGCTCGTTGTCGCCGTGTGGGGGCTTAGTGGGCGGCTGCCGGAGTGTGATGCTCCTTGGGACAGTCCTCTGTCCTTTTCTAGCCTTGTGCTCCTGCTGCCGTCCTCTCCAATTCTGCTGGGCATCTTTTCCTTTTCCTTCTGTTTCGTTTTTCTCCCCCCTCTTCTCCTATCTGCTTGCCGTTTCCTGCCGTCCTTTTGCTCGTTCTGGTTCTTCCCTTGGACTTCTTCTATTTTGACGCCCGGGTGCTTGAGGAGGCATACTCTTGCACCCATAGAACTGTAGTACCCGACGTCGAGAGCGAGGGGAACCTTTTATTGTCAATCCCCATTTCGTCACTGAACCCGATCTCGACGGACTGTCGGTTTCTTAAGGTGGCGTTTGTGGGTATACTCACGACGCACCCCTAGGAGGCCCCGGCAAGATCGGCGATAGCTTCTTGTTGGGTGTCCTGCCTCTAATTGTGGCTCCGTGGTGGGTGTGGGGGCACATTCGTGAATGAATTCTTCTTTTCGTCATAATGATAAACCCGGTTTCGGCTGCTTTTGGTTTACCTTCTCAGGCTCGTGGGGTGGGCGACCAAGCCCCCGGGTCGGTCCGTATTGGAAGACCGGGCTCTGTAGCCTCCGCTGCATTGGGCCCGACCTTGCTCCTCCTTTGGCCTCTCTGACTCCTTCCCCTGGCTCCCCTCCCTCCTCTGTGGTTGAGTCGAGCCCCAAGCCCCCAGTGGTGACTACCTCGTCCCCTGGCGCGGCTCCTTCTCTAGTTGTAACTACTGCGCCTTTTAACCCCTCTCTCTCTGGGGGTTCTCACCGCCGTCCTCGTCACGGCCGCCCTCGCTCGATTCCTTCCAATTCTGTTACCCATCAAGCCTTGTTTGGTCCCGCTTCGTGGGCCAAATATTTTGATCTCCTCCCTCTTGATTCTGCGCCTCCTGACGATTTCTCCCTCCATCGACATCTCGTTGATTCCGTGGATGCCTCCATTACTTTCAACCCCACTCATCTCGGTACACGTGTCGTTGCTGCTCCTTCTCAGGATGCTGCTTCCCGCTTGGCTGCCTTATCCTGCCTTGGCGAGACCCCTGTTCGGGTCTCGAAGAACGCTCAGTTGAATGCCAGTGTTGGCACTATTTTGCTCCCGCCCCATGTTGCAACCGGTGTTCGGGACCTGCGCGACTGCCACGACGATATTCAACATATCCTTGCTGCCCAGGGCCATTCTATTCTCCAGGTGGACACGTTTACTCGTCCCCCTCGTGGTAGTCGTCGTCAACCCCTCCGAGTTGTGAAGATTACCTTTGATGGTAGGACCCTTCCACCCTCTGTCATTCTTGCTGGTGCCAGGTGCTCTGTCCAGGAGTACATTCCTTCTCCTCGGCTCTGCAACAAGTGCTGGAGGTTTGTGCATGGTGCCCTCCGCTGCTCCGGGACTGTCTCTCTCTGTCCTTTGTGTGGTGGCGAAGGTCACTCTAAGTCGGAGAGCACTTCTCCCCAGGCTCGTTGCCTCAACTGCGGTGAGGCCCATCCTACCTTCTCCGGTGCGTGTGTCCATTACAAGCTTGAGGCAGCCGTCCTCAACTTGAAGCACCGGGAGCGTTTATCTTTTCCTGAGGCGAGACGCCAGGTTCGCCGGCTCCCGCCTTATGCTAATATCTCTTATGCTCGCGTGTTGCGCTCTTCCTCTCCTCGTCCTTCCCGCCTTCCTCAGACTCACAACCGTTTCCGGGCCTTGAACCCTGATGCGCCCACTGCCCCCTCCTTTGTTCCTTTGGGTTCTCTCCCGAAGGATCCTCCTCCTGGTCCTCTGTCTGGGGTTCCCCTTCCTTCTACCCGGTCTGTTGTGTCTCCTGTGTCTTCTTCCTCGTCCCCCTCCGATCCTCCTTCCCATCCTCTTCCTCCATCTATCGGCTCTCCCCACCGCCTGTCGGTGCGGGCGGATGTCCATCGCTCTCCTAACGGCCGTCGTGTGTGCTCTCGTTCGGCTTCTCCTGTTGAGACACTGGAATCCGTTGCCCGGTACGTAGTTGCTGGGACACCGGTCTCTTTAAGTCAGAAGCGTAAGCCTGGCTCCTCTCCTTCCTCTTCCCCGGCGGGTAAGAAGGCTTCACTTTCTTCCTCTGCTCCTACTTCTGGCTCTGTTGCTCCTTCCCCTCCCGTTTCGGTGCTTACGCCCCCTGTTCCTGCTATTCAGGATTCTTTGGCCCCTGCTTCCCTTTCGGTTGCTGCTCTTGCTGGGGTGCGCTCTTCTCTTTCTACTCCCCCTCTTCCTGCTGCTGTCCTTGACTGCTCCTCTCCGTTGTCTCCTCCTCCTCCTCCTCCGGACCCCGCCCGCCCTCCTCTGATCTGTTCTCCCGTTTCCTTCCCTCCGTCTTTGCTCAGTTTACCCATGCCCCCTAACCCTGACTTTGCTGACCCTGATCCTGACCCTGATATTCTTTAACGTGCTCTGTTGCTCTTTCGCCTTTGTTTCTTCCTTGTTCTTTGTTTTTGTCCTTTCTCTTCTCGTCGTTGTCCATTCTTCAATGGAACATTCGAGGTTATTACGCCAATTTCCTCGAACTCCAACTTCTGATTTCGCAGTTTTCGCCCCTTTGTGTCTGTCTCCAGGAGCCAATGCTTGGTGCTCGTCCTGGTCGTTTTCGTGGCTATTCCTTTCTCTCCCCCCCCCCCAGCCATTGCTGGGGCTTCTAATTCTTCTGCTCTCTTGAATCGTGCTGATGTTCCCTTTGTTCCTTTGCTTTTTCCTTCGCCTCTCCATTGTTCTGCTGCTCGTATCTTTGTGGGGAAATGGTACACAGTTTGTTTCATTTATCTCCCCCCGAGTGTCCCTCTCTCTCTTCCTGATTTGAAACACCTCCTAGACTCCTTGCCGGAGCCTGTGCTCCTGCTGGGTGACTTCAATTGTCGTCATTCTCTTTGGGGTGACGTTCTGACGAATACCCGGGGTCGCCTCCTTGAGCCGTTTCTCCTCTCTTCTTCCCTGTCTCTTCTGAATTCTGGTGAGCCCACTCATTTGGACTCTCGGACTCGCACCCTTTCTTGTCTTGATCTTTCTCTCTGCTCTTCTTCTCTTTACTTAGATTTCACGTGGCAGGTTCTTGATGACCTCCATGGAAGTGATCATTTCCCCATCCTTGTTTCCTTTTTCTCTTTTCGCCCTTCCCTCTTTTTCCCTAGGTGGCAGTTTGCTAAGGCAGACTGGACCCTATTTACCCTCAGTGCTGCTCTCTCTGACCTCTCCCTTCTGCCTCTCTCTTGCGCTCTCCTCCTTTTTCATGACACTGTCTTCAACGCTGCCCTCTGCTCTATTCCTCGCTCTTCCTCTCGGGGTCCACGGAAGTGCATTCCCTGGTGGAATGCGGAATGTGCTCGGGCTGTCCGCTGTAAGCGTGCAGCCTGGAAGAGGCATCCGCCGTAGGCAGACGACCGATTCTTTTCTTTTCTTTCGGAAAGGGAGTGCGGTGGCCCGTAGGGCCATCTGTACGGCTAAACGTGAATGTTGGGCATCTTATGTCTCAACAGTTATGTCCGAAACCCCTCTGGCCCAGATCTGGAAGCGTATCCGCAAGATAGCGGGTAAGTTCGTTCCCGATGTTTCACCGGTCCTTCACCTCCATGATACTCTTGTGGCGGACCCGTTGCAGGTCGCTTCCGAACTGGGTTCCCACTTTTCTTCTGTTAGCTCTGGTCTTCATCTTCCCCAATCTTTCCTTCTTCGTAAACCTGTCCTTGAGTCTCGTCCTTTAGATTTCTGCACTCATCTTCAGCTTCCCTATAATGATCCCTTCTCTCTCTCTGAACTTCGTTCTGCCCTTGCCCTCTGCGGTTCTACGGCGGCGGGCTCCGATGGTATTCATTATGAGATGCTTCGCCATCTCCCTCCGAGCACGTCTCAGTATTTACTGAGTCTGTATAATCGGATCTGGGAGTCGTCGTCAGTCCCTGAGGGCTGGCTCGATGCCGTTGTCCTCCCTGTTCGCAAACCGGGGTCTCTGGGTACTTCCCCTAAGGACTTTCGCCCTATTGCTCTCACAAGTTGTGTCTGCAAACTCTTTGAACGTATGGTTAACGTTCGTCTGATGTGGCTCCTGGAACACCATCACCTCCTCTCCCCTTCTCAATTTGGTTTCCGCAAGTGCCGCAGCACGACAGATGTCCTGGTGAACTTGGAGGTCTATATTCGTACTGCTTTTGCTGCGAAGACCTCCGTTGTTGCCGTCCTTTTTGATCTGGAAAAGGCTTACGACACCACTTGGCGTTATCATATCCTATCTCAACTTCATTCTTTTGGCCTTCGTGGTCATCTCCCTCTCTTTCTCCGCAGCTTCCTCTCTCGTCGTTCCTTTCGGGTGCGCCTTGGTACCGCTCTCTCTCCCTCTTTTCAGCAATACGAAGGTGTGCCCCAGGGTAGTGTTCTGAGCACTACTCTTTTTCTGGTTGCCCTCAATGGTCTTCTTCCCTCTCTTCCTTCTGGTGTCTTCTCCGCTCTCTATGTCGATGATCTTACCCTTTGTTGTCAGAGTGATGATTCGCCTCTCCTTCAACGCCGGCTTCAACTTGCAATTGATGCCGTGTCGTCTTGGGCCACAGATCATGGCTTCAAGTTCTCTACTTCTAAGACTTGTGCCATGAATTTTACGCGGAAACGGGTTGTTCTTCGTCCCTATTTGTCACTTTATGGTCATCCCTTGAATACAAAGATTCCGCGAAGCTTTTGGGGTTATTCCTTGACACTCGTTTGTCTTGGTCTTCCCATATCTCTTACCTCCGTGTTGAGTGCTCTAAGGCCCTTACCCTCCTTCGGGTCTTGTCCCATACTTCTTGGGGGGCAGATAGGTGCACTCTCCTTGCTTTACATTCCTCTCTCGTCCTGTCTAAGCTCGATTATGGTTGCCCTGCTTACTCGTCTGCTTCTTCTACTCTTCGCCGTCTTGATGCTTTGCACCATAATGGGTTGCGCCTCAGTTCTGGTGCCTTTCGTTCGACTCCCATTCTTAGCTTGTATGTTGACACTGTCTCTCCAGGACCGCCATGATCGCTACTGTCTTCGCTATCTTGCGCGGTCCTTGCAACATCCTTCCTCTTGCCTCTGTCGTGCTTTAACTTTTACCCCTCCTGCGGTTCCTGTTCCTCTTCACCACCTCCCTCTTTCTGTCCGGTTATCTCGCCTGCAGGATTCTCATTCCGTTCGTATTTCTGATGTTTCTCCTCGTGTTGTTCCTTCTTTGCCCCCATGGAGGGTCCCTCTTCCGCGGTTTTGTACATCCTTGACCCGTATCACTAAAGCTTTTACCCCTCCGACGGTTCTAAAACGCCTTTTCCTCGAGCACTTTTCTTCTCACTCCCGCTCCGTTTCTGTCTTCACCGATGGGTCTAAGTCAGCGGACGGTGTTGGCTACTCTGTTGTTTTTCCTGATCGCACTTATATGTGTCGCTTGCCTCCGGAGACTAGCATCTTTACAGCGGAACTTTATGCTATTCTCTATGCTCTTCGTCTCCTGCTTTCTCGTTGTCAGTCTTCCTTTGTAGTTGTTGTTGACTCTCGTAATGCCCTCATGGCTCTCGGGTCCTTTAATCCGGTTCATCTAGTAGTTGTCGAGATCCAGCATTGGCTGTTTCTCATTCAAAGTAAATTTAAGTCGGTTGAGTTTTGTTGGGTTCCCAGCCATATTGGTGTGTCTTTAAATGAACGTGCGGATGCTGCCGCCGAGGAAGCTGTCCGCTCTTGTCCCATCTCTCGTAAAGGCATTCCATATTCCGACTTTTACCCGGTTATCCATTCCTCAGTCCTTACCCGTTGGCAGGCTTCTTGGTTGTCTGTTACTGGTAACAAGCTACGTACTCTTAAATGTTGTGTTTCCTCGTGGCAGTCCTCCTTCCACCGTAACCGGCGGCGGGAAACAGCTCTGGCGAGGTTGCGTATTGGCCATACTCGCTTAACCCATGGTCACTTGATGGAGCGCCGCCCTGCTCCTTATTGTCCTAGTTGCATTGTCCCTCTTATGGTCGTGCATGTCCTTCTTGAATGTCCTGACTTCCAGGACGAGCGTGTGTCTTGCTCTCCGACCGCCCCTCGCGGTCACCTGTCCCTCGATAGAATTCTTGGTGACTCGGATACTTTTGATATCGTTCGCCTTATGCGTTTTTGTTCTCGTATTGGCATCCTTGGTGATATTTAGCGCCCTCTGATTATTTTGCGTATTTGATGGTGCTACATAGCCTTCCCGGTTTGGTGCCTTCTTTTGATAATTACTTACTTACTTGCAAGGGATGAACCAATGGAAGAGAAGAACCTATTGAACTCAATAGCAGAATCAGAGGCTGAAAGCTGACCACCGTTATTAGACAGTAGAGTCAGTTTGTTATTTAAAGACTTCTTTGATCCCAATATTTGTGAAATTGTACTCCAAGTTTGTTTAATGTTGCTCTCTATTTGGGTAAATTTATCTTCATAGTATTTAGTTTTGGCTCGTCTAATCATCTTAGATAGCAATAATGAGTAATTCTTTGAGAATTCTTTGGAGACAATTCCTAACCTATACTTCTTCTCAAGGTCATGTTTTTTATTAATAGATTTAAGTATTCCCTTTGTAAGCCAGGGATTGTTGAGCCTTTTGGTTGTGACTTGTTTTGTAAGCATAGGACAGTGGGTATTATAAAGGCTAAGAGTTTTTTGAAGAAAAGATTGCACTGCTAGGTTGATGTCCTCTATGTTACCTAACTCGGACTCCCAGTTGACATTATCAGCAGCAGTTATAAAATTGTTTATAGCAGTTTCATTGTGCAGCCTAAAGCTTAACTCCCTTGTCGCTAGAGGTGGTTTGCTAATGTTAGTTAAGAGAAATGTGGGGTAATGGTCTGTAGTGCTATCGGTGATTATACCTGAAGTAAGCGGAGAGGTTATGTTGGTCCAGATGTGATCTAGAGTCGTAGCAGTACTATCAGTGATTCTAGTTGGTCTAGTGATTAAGGGTATGAGGAAGCAGGAATGCATACAGTTGAGGAAGCTAACAGCAGTAGGGTGTTCAGGCTCGCAGAGGTCAATATTAAAGTCCCCTGCGATAATTAGGTGGTTTTTGTTCAAAAACCGTTTGTTTGTTTTGGTTTTGGTTTATTTTATTTATATCATTGTGTTCATTGCTGTCTTCTTTTATGTGCTAGCCATATGCTGTATTGTGACTACTAATTTTTGTCAACTACCATTCAAGCTGTCATTGCAATCAATCTTATATTGTTTCTGCTGTATTGTGCCTACCAATTTTTGTCAACTACCATTCAAGCTGTCATTGCAATCAATCTTAGCTACCTATGTGCTTTAATATACTGTACCTACAATATTCTCTCATCTTCTTTTTTTTATTTCATGTAACTGTTATCATTTTTTTGTCTATAGATTTTGCAAGTATTTACCTCCTTAAAATTTTCTTAGATTAAGGACCTGCCCGAAACGCTGCGCGTGGTAGTGGCTTTACAAGACTGTAATTACCATATTTGTATCCTCACATTCCTTATGTACATTCTTGTATATGCATAAATAAATAAATAAATAAATAAAAACCACCTCTAGAGTCACGGGAGTTAAGTTTTAGGCTACACAATGAAACTGCTATAGACAATTTTATAACTGCTGCTGATAATGTCAACTAGGAGTCCGAGTTAGGTAACATAGGGGACATCAACCTAGCAGTGCAATCTTTTCTACAAACAACTCTTAGCCTTTATAACACCCACTGTCCTATGCTTACAAAACAAGTCACAACCAAAAGGCTTAACAATCCCTGGCTTACAAAGGGAATACTTAAATCCATTAATAAAATACACGACCTTGAGAAGAAGTATAGGTTAGGAATTGTCTCCAAAGAATTCTCAAACAATTACTCGTTATTGCTATTTAAGATAATTAGACGAGCCAAAACTAAATATTACGAAGATAAATTTACCGAAATAAAGAGCAACATTAAAAAAACTTGGAGCACAATTTCACAAATATTGGGATCAAAGAAGACTTTAAATAACAAACCGACACTCCTGTCCAATAATTATGGTCAGCTTTCAGCCTCAGATTCTGCTATTGAGTTCAATAGGTTCTTCTCTTCCATTGGGTCATCCCTTGCAAATGATATTCCATCTTCCAGTACTGATGTTAAGGACTATCTTACAGGTAACTATCCACAGTCTCTGTACCTAAAGCCTATTAATTCCACTGACGTCAATGAGATAATCCTTTCCCTTAAAACCAAGTCTAGTGCCCTTGAGGAGATACCAACTTTAATTTACAAAAAAGCCTCCAAATCTTTAGCCCCTGCTATTGCATTGCTCTTCAAGAAGTCACTTGAATTCCAAACCTTTCCAGATATTCTAAAAAAAGCGAGAGTAACGCCTGTCCACAAATGTGGTGATCTCACAGATGTTAACAACTAGAGACCTATATCAATCCTGCCAAACTTGTCAAAAAATTTTGAAAAACTAATCTACAAGCAGCTTTACTCTTATCTAACCAAACACAATATACTTAGCCCTTGCCAATATGGCTTCAGACCCCTAAAAAGCACTAACGATGCACTTATTAGTATGCTTAACTCGATTCATACAGCTCTTGATAAAAATGAGTTCCCTGTTGGGTTATTTGTGGACCTGCGTAAGGCTTTTGACACTGTCAACCACCAAAACCTTCTTCTTAAATTACATCATTATGGAGTCAGAGGACACTCCCTGCAATACCTCAAATCCAAACCTTACTGACAGGCTCCAGTATGTTTCTGTTAATAATTCAATTTCTCCCACCCTACCCATCAACATTGGTGTTCCTCAGGGCAGCATACTTGGCCCTCTCCTCTTTCTCATCTACATTAATGACCTTCCAAATGCCTCCCAACACCTCAAACCAATTCTATTTGCTGACAACACAACCTTCATTTACTCCAGTCCTGACCCCCTTGCTCTAAATGCCACAGTCAATACTGAGCTAAATAAAGTCCATCTTTGGCTAACTGCCAACAAACTCACCCTTAACATTGACAAAACTTTCTATATTCTGTTTGGCAATAAATCCTCTAATCAAATAAATCTCATAATAAACAATACCCAAATTTGTAACAAATTAGATGGCAAATTCCTTGGCATTCTCATTGACCACAAGCTGAATTTCCAGGGACACATTCTAAATATATCAAAAAAAGTTTCAAAAACTGTTGGCATTCTTTCTAAGATCAGATATTATGTACCCCGCCCTGCCCTGGTGACTCTCTATTACTCCCTTATCTATCCATATCTCAACTATGGTATTTGTGCTTGGGGTTCTTCTACCCAAAATCATTTACGTTCTCTAATTACTCAACACAAAGCTGCTATTACGAAAATATCCAACTCTGGCCCCAGACATCACTCGGTACCCCAACTCAAATCTCTGAATATGTTATACATTAAGTCACTGCACATTCTCTCTCATGTGTATTATACATATATAAAACGCTAAACTGTAATGCCAATCCTGACCTCAAAAGCTTCATAGAAGGTTGTAACAGAACCCATGAGCACCACACCAGAAATAAATACTGTTTTGATATTCCTAGAGTACGACTTAATCAAACTAGAAGTGCTCTACAAATCAAGGGACCCAGATTGTGGAATGACCTTCCCAACCATGTTGAAGACTGTACCTCTCTCAACCAGTTTAAGATAAAAACGAAGCTATACCTAATAAATTCCCTGTAACCTACCTTACCCCTCAATTGTCAACCCATGTCTTTTTATTTTTTAAGAGCGCTGTTTGTCGACAGAATTGTATTTGTGCTGCTTTTTCAGCTATGTTTTCATTCCATGTTTTCATTTTATTCTTTATGCTCAATTAGTACTAAGCTTTAGTCATTTAAGTTTTTCATGCCCGAAACGCTTTGCGTAATAGTGGCTTTAGGCATTGTATGTACTAGCCCTATCTATAAATTCATCACTCTTTGTAAAATCTCTTGTATGTACCTTACCTAAATAAACATTAGATTTGATTTTGATTTTGTAAACACACTATGCAAATAAAGGGACCCAGTTTATGGAACTCACTTCCTATTGAATTGAAAAGCTGTCCAACTTTTACATCATTCAAAATCAATACTAAAGAGTACCTAATTTCATCTTCATAGTTTTTCACTTTTTGCCTTAAAATTGCATTGTATCTATTGCTACCCAATCTCCCAACCTTTATGTTCCCAATTTGAACATTTTTACCATTGTGATCATTGCTGTCTTCTTATATTGTGCTGCCAATCTGCTGTATGGTGTTTATTAATCTTGTTTATCTGTATCTATTGCTACCCAGTCTCCCAATCTTTATGTACCCAATCTGAACATCTTTACCATTGTGATCATTACTGTCTTATATGTGCTGTCAATCTGCTGTATGGTGTCTATTAATCTTGTTTAAATTACTAATCAAGCTGTCTATGTAATCAATCAGAGCTTTAATATAACAATTTGCTTTAATATACTTACTAAATTCTCTCATCTCATTTTTCTCTTGCAATGTATCATTATCATTTATCAATTCTGATAGAAATTACCTACTTAAAATTATCTGTTAGATTAAGGACCTGCCCGAAACGCTGCGCGTACTAGTGGCTTTACAAGAGTGTAAATACTGTACTATCCAATGTATTCTCACAAACCCAATGTACCCTCTTGTATAAATATAAATAAATAAATAAATAAAAGTTGTTACATTTTTGTACAGCCACTAGTACGCGTAGCGTTTCGGGCAGTTCCCTGGAATACGATCCCCACCGCGAAGAGTTGTTGTTACAACCAAGTACACATTATACTGTTGCGTTTTAACAGAGGCTACAGTTAAGGATTTGCGCCCAGGAAATCCTCCCCGGCCAAGATACGAACCCATGACAAAGTGCTCGCGGAACGCCAGGCGAGTGTCTGACCACTACACCACGGACACTGTGCATTGCATCGTTGGTGCTCTTTTGGTGATTGCATCTTTGGTGCTCTTTTGGTGATTGCATCGTTGGTGCTCTTTTGGGACCAAAAGCCAAACTGGCAGGGGCTGAGTATGTCGAATTTTACGAGGTAGGAATAGAGCTGTTTGTAAATAATTTTTTCAAATATTTTTGATAGAAAGGGTTGATTTGATATTGGTCTATAATTGTTTATGTCTGCCGGATGACCTTCTTTATGGACTGGCGTTACTCTTGCTTTTTTGAGGATATCAGGGAAGGTGTGACACTATAGATTTGTTGAACAGTAGGGCTATGGGTGGGGCAAGGGCATGGGAGGCGCTCTTGTATACAATGGACGAAATTTCACTGGTTTTCCCTGCCTTGGTTTTTAGAGAGTGTATGATGGACACAACATCTGCCGGGCTGATTGGTGAAAGGAGAAGAGAGTTTGGATAGCTGCCTGAGAGATATGTATTAATATGTGTCTGAGTCTGTGGGATTTTACTGGCAAGATTAGCACCAACCGATGAAAAGAAACTATTAAATTCATTTGCCATTTCACGAAACAATGGGTATAAATTGGATAAGTTTAGATTTAGGAAAGACTTGGGTAAATACTGGTTCAGTAACAGGGTTGTTGATTTGTAGAACCAATTACCAAAAAACAAAAAGCAAGAAACTTTCATTTAGGCTACACAGTGAATCAGCTTTAGAAAGTCTTACAGAGGCACTTCACAATATTAACTGGGATTCTGAATTCAATAATACCCATGATATAAATTCATTAGCTAACCTCTTCCTCTCCAAAACTCTAAGCCTCTACAACCTTCATTGTCCCCTTCTTACCAAGCAAGTAACTGACAAAAGATTAAACAATCCATGGCTCACAAGTGGCATTCTCAACTCAATCAACAAGAAACATGAATATGAAAAGAAAGTTAGGATTGGCCTAGTTTCAAAGGAAGTAGCTAAAAGGTACTCATCAATGCTTACCAGTATCATAAGAAAGGCAAAACTTGCATATTATGTGAATAGATTCAATGAAGCAAAAGGCAACATGAAAAGCACTTGGAAAACTATCTCTAGTATCCTAGTAACTAAACAACACTCACATAACCAAATAAAACTCTACAAGGATGGGGATATACCGTCAACTGATTTAGAAATGGCAAATGAATTTAATAGTTTCTTTTCATCGGTTGGTGCTAATCTTGCCAGTAAAATCCCACAGACTCAGACACATATTAACACATATCTCTCAGGCAGCTATCCAAACTCTCATCTCCTTTCACCAATCAGCCCGGCAGATGTTGTGTCCATCATACACTCTCTAAAAACCAAGGCAGGGAACACCAGTGAAATTCCGTCCATTGTGTACAAGAGAGCCTCCCATGCCCTTGCCCCACCCATAGCACTACTGTTCAACAAATCTATAGAGTGTCACACCTTCCCTGATATCCTTAAAAAAGCAAGAGTAACGCCAGTCCATAAAGGAGGCAATCCGGCGGACATAAACAATTATAGACCAATATCAAATCTACCCATTCTATCAAAAATATTTGAAAAAATTATTTACAAACAGCTCTATTCCTACCTCGTAAAATTCGACATACTCAGCCCCTGCCAGTTTGGCTTCAGGTCCCAAAAGAGCACCAACGATGCAATCATTAGTCTCCTTGACGTTATCTACTCAGCCCTTGACAAAAATGAGTTTCCGATTGGACTCTTCATTGACCTAGGAAAAGCCTTTGATACTGTTAATCACAACTACCTCTTACTTAAACTCCAGCATTATGGAATCCGAGGCCTTGCCCTTGACTACATCCGATCCTATCTTAGTGACAGACACCAATATGTAACCATCAATGATACAACTTCTTCCACTCTACCAATTACCGTTGGAGTGCCACAGGGCAGCATCTTAGGACCTCTTCTATTTCTTATATATATAAACGATCTGCCTAATGTCTCTAATATTCTCAAACCTATATTGTTTGCTGACGATACTACCCTTATCTATTCAAACCTCAACCCACATACACTAAATAATGTTGTGAATAATGAATTAAAAAAAGTCCACTTATGGATGTCAACGAACAAATTAACATTAAACATCAAAAAGACTTACTACATCTTATTTGGAAGCAAATCATCAAATGCAATTCAGCTACAGATAGACAACATTAACATCAGTAATAAAAATGATGGCAAGTTTCTTGGCCTATTCCTAGACAAGAGACTCAACTTCAGCACCCACATTCAACACATAACTAAGAAAGTCTCTAAGACAGTTGGTATACTCTCCAAAATCAGATATTATGTTCCTAACTCTGCTCTCCTCTCACTATATTATGCACTAATCTACCCCTATCTTAATTATGGTATCTGTGCATGGGGGGTCTACCACTGCAAACCACCTTCAGCCCATCATCACACAGCAAAAATCTGCTATCAGAATAATAACTAACTCTGCTTTCAGACAACACTCAGCTCCCTTGTTTAAATCCCTAAACTTGCTAAATATTAACTCCCTCCACACATTCTCTTGTGTCAACTACATTTACAAAACCCTGTTCTTAAATGCAAACCATGCTCTGAAACTCTCCCTGGACAGATGTAATAGGACCCATTATCACCACACCAGAAATAAATATCTCTTTGATATCCCCAGGGTCAAACTTAATCTGTGTAAACACTCTATGCAAATTAAGGGACCTAGTCTATGGAACTCACTCCCTAGTGAATTGAAAAACTGTAAAACTTTTGCCTTATTTAAAAGCAAAACCAAAAAGTACCTAACTTCATCTTCTTAGTTTCCTACACTGAGCTTTAAATTTGCTCTGTACCTAGTGTTACCCAATCTCCTAATTTTCATGTAATATCAAACAACCTTATCATTGTGTTCATTGCTGTCTTCTTTTATGTGCTAGCCATATGCTAATTGCTTTACAAGAATGTAATTACCATATTTGTATCCTCACATTCCTTATGTACATTCTTGTATATGCATAAATAAATAAATAAATAAATAAATAAATTACCGCGTAACGTGCTGGAGGTGGGGTCCCTCGATTGTTTCAAGCGCGGGTTGGACAAGTATATGAGTGGGATTGGGTGGTTATAAATAAGAGCTGCCTCGTATGGGCCAATAGGCCTTCTGCAGTTGCCTTTGTTCTTATGTTCTAAATCAGTTGATGGTATATCTCCATCCTTGTAGAGTTTTATTTGGTTATGGGAGTGTTGTTTAGTTCCTAGGATACTAGAGATTGTTTTCCAAGTGCTTTTCATGTTGCCTTTTGCTTCATTGAATCTATTCACATAATATGCAAGTTTTGCCTTTCTTATGATACTGGTAAGCATTGATGAGTACCTTTTAGCTACTTCCTTTGAAACTAGGCCAATCCTAAGTTTCTTTTCATATTCATGTTTCTTGTTGATTGAGTTGAGAATGCCACTTGTGAGCCATGGATTGTTTAATCTTTTGTCAGTTACTTGCTTGGTAAGAAGGGAACAATGAAGGTTGTAGAGGCTTAGAGTTTTGGAGAGGAAGAGGTTAGCTAATGAATTTATATCATGGGTATTATTGAATTCAGAATCCCAGTTAATATTGTGAAGCGCATCTGAAAGATTGCCTAAAGCTGATTTACTGTGTAGCCTAAATGAAAGTTTCTTGCTTTTTGGTGGTGTTATGTCCATGTTCGCTATGAGAAAGGTAGGATAGTGGTCAGTTGTTCTGTCGTAGATTATACAAGATACAAGGAGAGCTGTTATGTTTGTCCATATGTGGTCCAAGGTAGTGGCTGATGTTTGAGTGACTCGGGTAGGTTTGGTGATTGTCGGGATTAGCATATAGGAGTTCATGCTGTTAAGGAAATAGTCAACTTGAGAGCAATTTTGTTGACCCAGGTCAATATTAAAGTCTCCACCCAGAATGATGTGGTTTTTGTTGAGATTGTTGTTTATAATGAGATTCCTTAGGTTGTCTGAGAAAGAAGCTATGTTAGTATTGGGAAATCTATAGATGGCTCCAATAGTCAAAGAGAATTTAAGGGATTTAATTAACAATATTAACTGGGATTCTGAATTCAATAATACCCATGATATAAATTCATTAGCTAACCTCTTCCTCTCCAAAACTCTAAGCCTCTACAACCTTCATTGTCCCCTTCTTACAAAGCAAGTAACTGACAAAAGATTAAACAATCCATGGCTCACAAGTGGCATTCTCAACTCAATCAACAAGAAACATGAATATGAGAAGAAAGTTAGGATTGGCCTAGTTTCAAAGGAAGTAGCTAAAAGGTACTCATCAATGCTTACCAGTATCATAAGAAAGGCAAAACTTGCATATTATGTGAATAGATTCAATGAAGCAAAAGGCAACATGAAAAACACTTGGAAAACTATCTCTAGTATCCTAGGGACTAAGCAACACTCACATAACCAAATAAAACTCTACAAGGATGGGGATATACCGTCAACTGATTTAGAAATGGCAAATGAATTTAATAGTTTCTTTTCATCGGTTGATGCTAATCTTGCCAGTAAAATCCCACAGACTCAGACACATATTAACACATGTCTCTCAGGCAGCTATCCAAACACTCTTCTCCTTTCACCAATCAGCCCGGCAGATGTTGTGTCCATCATACACTCTCTAAAAACCAAGGCAGGGAACACCAGTGAAATTCCGTCCATTGTGTACAAGAGAGCCTCCCATGCCCTTGCCCCACCCATAGCACTACTGTTCAACAAATCTATAGAGTGTCACACCTTCCCTGATATCCTCAAAAAAGCAAGAGTAACGCCAGTCCATAAAGGAGGCAATCCGGCGGACATAAACAATTATAGACCAATATCAAATCTACCCATTTTATCAAAAATATTAGAAAAAATTATTTACAAACAGCTCTATTCCTACCTCGTAAAATTCGACATACTCAGCCCCTGCCAGTTTGGCTTCCGGTCCCAAAAGAGCACCAACGATGCAATCATTAGTCTCCTTGACGTTATCTACTCAGCCCTTGACAAAAATGAGTTTCCGATTGGACTCTTCATTGACCTAAGAAAAGCCTTTGATACTGTTAATCACAACTACCTCTTACTTAAACTCCAGCATTATGGAATCCGAGGCCTTGCCCTTGACTACATCCGATCCTATCTTAGTGACAGACACCAATATGTAACCATCAATGATACAACTTCGTCCACTCTACCAATTACCGTTGGAGTGCCACAGGGCAGCATCTTAGGACCTCTTCTATTTCTTATATATATAAACGATCTGCCTAATGTCTCTAATATTCTCAAACCTATACTGTTTGCTGACGATACTACTCTTATCTATTCAAACCTCAACCCACATACACTAAATAATGTTGTGAATAATGAATTTAAAAAAGTCCACTTATGGATGTCAACGAACAAACTAACATTAAACATCGAAAAGACTTACTACATCTTATTTGGAAGCAAATCATCAAATGCAATTCAGCTACAGATAGACAACATTAACATCAGTAATAAAGATGATGGCAAGTTTCTTGGCCTATTCCTAGACAAGAGACTCAACTTCAGCACCCACATTCAACACATAACTAAGAAAGTCTCTAAGACAGTTGGTATACTCTCCAAAATCAGATATTATGTTCCTAACTCTGCTCTCCTCTCACTATATTATGCACTAATTTACCCCTATCTTAATTATGGTATCTGTGCATGGGGGTCTACCACTGCAAACCACCTTAAGCCCATCATCACACAGCAAAAATCTGCTATCAGAATGATAACTAACTCAGCTTTCAGACAACACTCAGCTCCCTTGTTTAAATCCCTAAACTTGCTAAATATTAACTCCCTCCACACATCCTCTTGTGTCAACTACATTTACAAAACCCTGTTCTTAAATGCAAACCATGCTCTGAAACTCTCCCTGGACAGATGTAATAGGACCCATTATCACCACACCAGAAATAAATATCTCTTTGATATCCCCAGGGTCAAACTTAATCTGTGTAAACACTCTATGCAAATTAAGGGACCTAGTTTATGGAACTCACTCCCTAGTGAATTGAAAAACTGTAAAACTTTTGCCTTATTTAAAAGCAAAACCAAAAAGTACCTAACTTCATCTTCTTAGTTTCTTACACTGAGCTTTAAATTTGCTCTGTACCTAGTGTTACCCAATCTCCGAATTTTTATGTAATTTCAAACAACTGTATCATTGTGTTCATTGCTGTCTTCTTTTATGTGCTAGCCATATGCTGTATTGTGACTACCAATTTTTGTCAACTACCATTCAAGCTGTCATTGCAACCAATCTTATATTGTTTCTGCTGTATTATGCCTACCAATTTTTTTGTCAACTACCATTCAAGCTGTCATTGCAATCAATCTTAGCTACCTATGTGCTTTAATATACTGTACCTACAATTTTCTCTCATCTTTTTTTTCATTTCATGTAATCTGTTATCATTTTTTGTCTATAATTTTGCAAGTATTTACCTCCTTAAAATTTTCTTAGATTAAGGACCTGCCCGAAACGCTGCGCGTGCTAGTGGCTTTACAAGACTGTAATTACCATATTTGTATCCTCACATTCCTTATGTACATTCTTGTATATGCATAAATAAATAAATAAATAAATAAATTGTAAACTGAGCAATAGTATATTCACAGTAGTCATCTCTGTCACTAATAACACTGTTGCAGATAAATGTATCTTGGTAATATATATCTGTGCCACCACCTTTTTTATTAGGCCTACAGTTATGAATGGCTTTATAACCACAGTAAATATTGAGCTAGAGAAAGTCCATCTTTGGCTAACTGCCAACAAACTCACCCTTAACATTGACAAAACGTTTTATATTATGTTTGGCAATAAATCCTCTAATCAGATAAATCTCAAAATAAACAATACCCAAATTTGTAACAAATTAGATGGCAAATTCCTTGGCGTTCTCATCGACCACAAGCTGAATTTCCAGGGACACATTCTAAATATATCAAAAAAAGTTACAAAAACTGTTGGCATTCTTTCTAAGATCAGATATTATGTACCCCGCCCTGCCCTGGTTACTCTCTATTACTCCCTCAAGAGAGAACTGGATAAGCACCTCCAAAGGATACCTGATCAACCAGGCTGTGACTCGTACGTCAGGCTGCGAGCAGCCGCGTCCAACAGCCTGGTTGATCAGTCCGGCAACCAGGAGGCCTGGTCGACGACCGGGCCGCGGGGACGCTAAGCCCCGGAAGCACCTCAAGGTAACCTCAAGGTAAGGTAAGGTAGCCTCCCCTCCCATTTTGGCGGTTAAGTCCCCCTGTCCCGGATATGGAGATTCCCTTGGCCCTCAATATTCTCTCTCATTATCGGATGCTGCCCTTGATGAGGTGGGCTGCCCTTTTTCTGTCCGTCCTCCCCACCCCCCTGATTGCCTTGACCGCCCCTCTCCGATGCCTCCTGCTTCGGACTCTGTCAGGTCACCTCTGGTCCGTCCTACGACTCCCTTGATTCATTGTTCTTGCTAGATTTACCTATACCCCATAACCGATTTCACTGATCCTGATCTTAGAATACTGTGTACTCACCTAATTGTGCTTGCGGGGGTTAAGCTTTGGCTCTTTGGTCCTGCCTCTCAACTGTCAATCAACTGGTGTACAGATTCCTGAGCCTACTGGGCTCTATCATATCTACATTTGAAACTGTGTATGGAGTCAGCCTCCACCACATCACTTCCTACTGCATTCCATTTATTAACTACTCTGACACTGAAAAAAATCTTTCTAATATCTCTGTGACTCATCTGGGTACTAAGTTTCCACCTGTGTCCCCTTGTTCGTGTCCCACCCGTGCTGAAGAGTTTGTCTTTGTCCACCCTGTCAATTCCCCTGAGAATTTTGTAGGTAGTTATTATGTCTCCCCTTACTCTTCTGTTTTCCAGGGATGTGAGGTTCAGCTCCTTTAGCCTTTCCTCGTAGCTCATTCCTCTCAGTTCCGGGACGAGACTGGTGGCACACCGCTGAATCTTCTCTAACTTTGTCTTGTGTTTAACTAGGTATGGACTCCAGGCTGGAGCTGCATACTCTAGGATTGGTCTTACATAAGTGGTATACAGGATCCTGAACGACTCCTTACACAAGTTTCTAAAGGCAGTTCTTATGTTGGCCACTCTAGCATATGCCGCTGATGATATTCTTTTGATGTGGGCCTCTGGGGACAGGTTCGGTGTGATATCAACCCCCAGATCTTTCTCTCTATTTGACTCTTGCAGGATTTCACCTCCCAGATGATACCTTGTATTCAGCCTCCTGCTCCATTCGCCTAATTTCATTACCTTATACTTTCCTGAGTTGAACTTTAGCAACCATTTTCTAGACCATTCCTCCAGTTTGTCCAGGTCATCCTGTAGTCTCTGTCTATCTTCATCCATCTTGATTCTTTTCATAATTTTTGCATCCTCAACAAACATTGAGAGGAACGAGCCTATACCCTCCGGAAGATCGTTTACATATATTAGAAACAGGATGGGTCCAAGTACTGAGCCCTGTGGGACTCTGCTGGTGACATCTCGCCACTCTAATGTCTCCCCTCTCACCGTTACTCGCTGTTTCCTGTTGCTTTAGTATTCCCTTATCCACTGGAGCACCTTCCCTTTTACTCCTGCCTGTTGCTCCAACTTTTTTAACAGCCTTTTATGGGGTACTGTATCAAAGGCTTTCTGGCAGTCCAGGAAAATGCAGTCAGCCCACCCTTCTCTTTCCTGCCTAATTTTTGTTGCCTGGTCATAGAATTCTATTAAACCTGTGAGGCACGATTTACCATCCCTGAACCCTTGTTGGTGGTGCGTTACAAAGTTATTTCCCTCTAGGTGCTCTACGAGCCTTTTCTTCACGATCTTCTCCATCACCTTGCATGGTATACAAGTTAGGGAAACTGGCCTGTAGTTCAGTGCCTCTTGCCTGTCACCCTTCTTGTATATTGGGACTACGTTAGCTGTCTTCCAACATTCTGGTAAGTCTCCTGTTTCCAGTGACCTGTTATACACCATAGAGAGAGCGTGGCACATTTAGTGCTTCTGCTTCTTCCTTTAGTATCCATGGTGAGATTCTGTCAGGCCCAACAGCCTTTGTCACATCCAGCTCCAGCAGACACCTTTTGACCTCATCACTGGTGAGGACAAATTCCTCCAAGGTTGCTTGGTTTGCCTCCTCCTCATTTAGTGCAGGGGGCTTCTCCTTGTTCTATTGTGAAGACCTCCAAGAATCTCTTGTTGAGTTCTTCACACACCTTCTTGTCATTCTCTGTGTATCTGTTCTCCCCTTTTCGCAGTTTCATCACTTGTTCTTTCACTGCTGTTTTCTTCCTGATGTGGCTGTGGAGCAGCTTTGGTTGGGTCTTGGCTTTACTCGCTATGTCATATTCAAACTGTCTCTCTGCTTCCCTTCTCACTCTGAGGTACTTATTTCTGGCCCTCTGCTATCTCTCCCTACTATCCGGTGTTCTGTTATTTCTGTAGTTTCTCCATGTTCTTTTACTCAGTTGCTTCGCTACCTTGTTGTGTTTTAATTTGCCTTTGTTTGACCCTTGTTCACTATTTCTGTTCTCATTATTTTTGACAATGTTTATTCTTCATTGAAATATTCGTGTATTTTATGCCAACTTCTACGAACTCCAATTTCTGATAACGTGGTTTTCACCGCTTTGTGTCTGTCTGCAAGAGCCGATGCTTGTCACTCATCCTAGTCACTTCCGTGGTTATGCCATTCTCCCTCTCCTCTTTTGCTATGGCCCATAACAGTACCGCTCTCTTGATTCGAACTGATACTACCTTCGTCCCCTTAATTTTCCAGTCGCACATCCAGTGTTCTGTGGTCAATATCTTTATGAGTAAATGGTATACAGTCTGTTCCATTTAACTCCCTCCCAAATGTCCCACTTTCTCTTCCTGATCTTAAACACCTGTTGGACTCTTTTTCCTGAGCCTGTGCTCTTGTTGGGTGATTTTAACTGTCGGCATACCCTCTGGGACGATGTATTGACAAACACACGGGGCCACCTTCTCAAACCCTTTGTCCTCTGTTCTTCTCTGTCTCTTCTGAATTCTGGTAAACCCACTTATGTTCACACCTGCACTCGCACCGTCTCCTGTCTTGATCTTTCTCTCCTGCTCGTCTTCTCTTTATTCAGATTTCACATGGCGAGTTCTTTGTGGCCTCCATAACAGTGACCATTTCCCCATCCTTGTCACCTTTATCTTTTTTCACCCCTCTCCTTCCCTAGGTGGCAATTTGCAAAGGCTGACTGGAATCTATTCACCCTACATGCTACTCTTTCCTAACTCTCCCCTGAGCCCTACTCCTTTTTTATGACACTATATTAGACACTGACCTCCGCTCTATTCCTTGCTCTACCTCCCAGGGTATACCTAAGTGCGTTCCGTGGTTGAATGCAGGCTGTGTTTCGACAGTCCGCTGTAATAGCACAGCCTGGAAGAAAGACAGATGCAGACAGATGGCTGTTTGTTTTCTTTTGTTTTACAAGGCGAGTGCGGTCCGTACAGTTAAACGTAAGAGCTGGAAATCTTTTGCCTCCACCATTTATTTATTTATTTATTTATTTATTTATTTATTTATTTATTTATTTATTTATTTATTTATTTATTTATATATACAAGAAGGTACATTGGGTTTGTGAGGATACATAGCATTGTAATTACTGACCAATAACCAGTAATTAAATAACAATAACCAAAATTAATGACCAATAACGTTGGTCAGCTTTCAGCCTCTGATTCTGCTATTGAGTTCAATAGGTTCTTCTCTTCCATTGGGTCATCCCTTGCAAATGATATTCCATCTTCCAGTACTGATGTTAAGGACTATCTTACAGGTAACTATCCACAGTCTCTGTACCTAAAGCCTACTAGTTCCACTGATGTCAATGAAATAATCCTTTCCCTTAAAACCAAGTCTAGTGCCCTCGAGGAGATACCAACTTTAATTTACAAAAAAGCCTCCAGATCTCTAGCCCCTGCTATTGCATTGCTTTTCAACAAGTCACTTGAACCCCAAACCTTTCCTGACATTCTAAAAAAAGCAAGAGTAACCCCTGTCCACAAATGTGGTGATCTCGCAGATGTTAACAACTACAGACCTATATCAATCCTGCCTAACTTGTCAAAAATATTCGAAAAACTAATCTACAAGCAGCTTTACTCTTTTCTAGCCAAACACAATATAATTAGCTCTTGTCAATATGGCTTTAGACCCAAAAAAAGCACTAACGTGACGTCACAGCGCCATCTGACGACAGCATAAACACAGGCGGCCATTTTATATTCCATCAAGATTAAAAAAAAAATAATTTTGCCCCGTGGGGCGAGTTTATTGGGCAGCGCCCAATGTGTTCGCAATAGAATGTTCTACAAGAACATGTATAAAATAAGTGACACAGAGATTATTGATGTGTGTATTTGTGTGGGTGATTATAAATATGTATGTGTATGTATATATGTATACGTATATATATATATATGTACATGTATGTATGAGAGTGTGTACATGTATATATAACATTAATAATTTTGTAACTAGCGTCAAAAATTGTTATTTGCTTAGCTAAACAAACTAGAGAGTTCAGTTCCTGAACCCATTATGTGCCTCTGTAATCCTTTACACCACCGCCCACGGGATGGGTATGGGGTGCATAATAAAGAAAGAAATTGAAATAATAAGGGTATGAAATGTATCAACATAAAACATTAATGTTAGTGGCCATCAGGTAAAATCAGGTTATTATTTGTAAAGAATGTAAATGAGTTAAACTAAATACGAACTTAATATGATTTGCTAACGCAAAAATATATTCCCGAGGTATTGTAATTGCAAATAAATATTTAATACAATTATTTGTATCATTTTTTTTATTTTAGATTTCCGTATTGCTTGATAATATATAATAGCGTTTAGATAATGCTAGCGCTGGACATTCTTTAGGCTCGTTGCATGTTGTGGTAGTCGCCGCCATTTTAAAACCGTGTCGAGAGGGACTGCTGCTGGCTTATCCACAAAATCCTGCTGCATCTTCAATAGTTAAGGTAACTGTTTTCTTTTATTTGCTCTTAGACATGTGTAGTATATATATAAGCTTGTGGTGGTAGGCTGGATGGTGTGTTGATGGTGGTGTTGTGTTGATGGCCCTAGCTGGAGGTGTGTTGATGGCCCTAGCTGGAGGTGTGTTGATGCCCCAAGCTGGAGGCGTGTTGATGGCCCTAGCTGGAGGTGTGTTGATGGCCCTAGCTGGAGGTGTGTTGATGGTGGTGTTGTGTTGATGGCCCTGGAGGCGTGTTGGTGGCCCTGGAGGTGTGTTGGTGGCCCTAGCTGGAGGTGTGTTGATGGCCCTGGAGGTGTGTTGGTGGCCCTGGAGGTGTGTTGGTGGCCCTAGCTGGAGGTGTGTTGATGGCCCTGGAGGTGTATTGGTGGCCCTAGCTGGAGGTGTGTTGATGGCCCTGGAGGTGTGTTGGTGGCCCTAGCTGGAGGTGTGTTGGTGGCCCTGGAGGTGTGTTGGTGGCCCTAGCTGGAGGTGTGTTGATGGCCCTAGCTGGAGGTGTGTTGGTGGCCCTAGCTGGAGGTGTGTTGATGGCCCTAGCTGGAGGTGTGTTGGTGGCCCTAGCTGGAGGTGTGTTGGTGGCCCTGGAGGTGTGTTGGTGGCCCTAGCTGGAGGTGTGTTGATGGCCCTAGCTGGAGGTGTGTTGATGGCCCTAGCTGGAGGTGTGTTGGTGGCCATAGCTGGAGGTGTGTTGATGGCCCTGGAGGTGTGTTGGTGGCCCTAGCTGGAGGTGTGTTGGTGGCCCTGGAGGTGTGTTGGTGGCCCTAGCTGGAGGTGTGTTGGTGGCCCTAGCTGGAGGTGTGTTGGTGGCCCTGGAGGTGTGTTGGTGGCCCTAGCTGGAGGTGTGTTGGTGGCCCTGGAGGTTTGTTGGTGGCCCTAGCTGGAGGTGTGTTGATGGCCCTGGAGGTGTGTTGGTTGCCCTAGCTGGAGGTGTGTTGATGGCCCTGGAGGTGTGTTGGTGGCCCTAGCTGGAGGTGTGTTGATGGCCCTGGAGGTGTGTTGGTGGCCCTAGCTGGAGGTGTGTTGATGGCCCTGGAGGTGTGTTGGTGGCCCTAGCTGGAGGTGTGTTGATGGCCCTGGAGGTGTGTTGGTGGCCCTAGCTGGAGGTGTGTTGATGGCCCTGGAGGTGTGTTGGTGGCCCTAGCTGGAGGTGTGTTGATGGCCCTATATATATATATATATATATATATATATATATATATATATATATATATATATATATATATATATAATGAATATCAGAGGTCCCAGGACATTGGACCCAGGACAATTATTGTGCATGTGTAGTATGTATATTTATGTAGTATATTTGGCATATTTAATGGCATTTAGTTAATGCCACTTAGTGGCATGTCTCTGCACCGTTTCCAGTTTGTTGATATGCTTTCTAAGATATGGGCACCATACAACTGCTGCATACTCCAACTTTGGTGTAACAAAAATTGTGAACAATTTCAAAATTTCTGTTGAAGAAATCCTGTTTCCTAGTTCTGCATCTGTTTTGGTATAACACCTCCTTTTTTATTAGGCCTGCAATTATGAATGCCTTTATAACCAGCTAAGTTGTAGAGTTGGGCATAGTCTTTACTTAGCCAAGTTTCTGTTAAAATGAGGGTCTGTCTAATTACCACAAGCTACCACAAGCTACACAAGCTTCACAAAGCTTCCTGGCAATACGTTAGTAATGAATAAATATAATATGTTAGGTTAGGTTGACCTAACTTAACCTAACCGACGCTTGGATCGTCGACTTGATTTGGCGTCACCAGCTCTTTATTTTCGTCTAATTTCTTTATAAAAACATACTTTTTCAGATTAAAATTATGTTTTTTCGTGTTGTACATTCAGCACCAACATTATAATGAGTAAATATATCATATTTATTCATTACTAACGTATTGCCAGGAAGCTGAGTGGTTAGGTCTCGATAAATTTCCTGGTATAATATTATTGTTTGCTATTCTCCATCTTAGACTAGGCAAGTTGAAGTCACCTAGGAAGATAATATGAGGTATCGAGTTCTCCATTTTGTTTATCTGTTCTGTGAATTCCTCCAGATGCCGTTGCATCTGGCGGTTGAAATTGAAATTGAAATTGAAATAAGTTTATTGAGGTAAAATACACACAAAGGGATGAGGTAGCTCAAGCTATTCTCACCCCGTTATCTGGCGGTTTGTATATTAGAATAATCACTAAATTTATTTTCTCTATTTTTAATCCCAATACCTCTACCACCTCATTTGTAATGTTAAGGAGCTCCGAGCATACAAGATCTTCCATAGTATACAGACCCACTCCTCCATGTGACCTAATTTTCCTATCACAGTTGTGTACTTTTCGAGACTACATTTCAAATATTCCCTAACATACATGGCTTCTCCCCCCTCTTTGTGTAAAATAGTTTAAATCCATTTATGGGACATTCAGCAAATAGTTCTCTATTTTTTACATTTATCAATGTTTCGGTACGTGCAATAGTATGTATTGTTTCATTGCAGATAACAGCATTTAAATTTTTGTTGTTTCTTAGACTTAGACTCGTACTACCAAGTTGCTGTTGGCAATTGGATAATTTTTTTATGAAGTCATTTGTTATTTTTTCCCCTACTTTAGTAATTTCCCAGCAAACATTTTCATGTTTTTAAAACATCCTAAAAACGACATTTCATTGTTTTCAGCACGTTTATAATTACGTTTAGAAAAGGTTTTTTGAGAACTTTTATATACAACCTTAGAACGTAAATAATTAACATTTCTAAAAACTTTTTTATAATCTTTTAATTACCTACATTAAAACGTTTAGGGTAAATTAGGGTATAATAATTTTTTAATTCATATCTGAAATAGAAAGGAAGAGAAAGAAAGAAGACATATCTGAGAAAGAAATGGACATCCTATATATGTATGTGTAAATTACAAATAAATAGGGTACAAAGAGAATTAAAATATTATATTTATTTAATTAAGAATGAGTAATACAACAAAATATATGTAATAGCTCGAAACATATAGACTATATCTATAACAGAATATAAAAGTAAAAATTTAAAAATCTATATATGCAATATGTGAACACAATAGATTTTG